>NC_138077.1:39987381-40079881 GCF_964212035.1 Myotis nattereri | reverse complement strand
GAAGTAGCCAACCCTAGCATAGACTCATGAGACACAAGCACACTGTAGACCTCACAGAAGACCAGCAGAGTTTAGTGCAAGGAAAGGAATTCCTCCTGGACCAGAAGACAAATAATACTTAGGTGTTTCTCCTAATGCTTTAATGAGGAGATAATTGGCTATTAAAGCCAGCATAATTACTGTAGTGTAATGCATCATACAAGTTTTGCTTAACTTAATTCTATTGTGAATTGCGTCTAATTTTATTCCATAACATGGGTTTAGTCAATCATGAAAAATGCTTGGCTGTCTTCATGGAATTCTAAGTTGAAGTGCCAATCCAAATACACTTATGCAGGATAAGGAAGAAAGGGCTTCTCTGTTTTACTCGAGTTACAAGAATCCCAGAGAAATGCTCTGATTGACAGGACCACATAAGCAGGAGGAACAGCTTGAGCTAGTTGGAGCGGGTGAAGAAGAATCTTTAAAGCAAAGGGGAAGCTACTACCAAAAGAAGAAAAGAAGGTGTGCTGGGCAGATAAAAACCACAGGAGTCCAGCTGCACTCTTTGCCAGTCCACACACACACACACACACACCTATTATAATACAGCTATCTCACATGCACTCACGTTTACACACAGAAAACCACTCACTCCCAAGGAAAACAACCCAAAGCTGTGTCCTGTTTCTGCATCTAGGCATAAGTTCAGAATCTGAAGGTGACACAGACTTTTCTTCATTGGATCCAGGAATATGTCTTCTTGATCTTGTACCCTTTAGCTAACAGTCTAGCCTAGTGGTTAGAAGCATGGGACCAGCCCTAGCTGGTTTGTCTCAGTGGATAGAGCATTGGCCTGCAGACTGAAGGACCCCAAGTTTGATTCCAGTCAAGGGCACATGCCCAGGTTGTGGGCTCAATCCCCAGTGTGGGACGTGGAGGAGGCAGCCAATCAATGATTCTCTCTCATCATTGATGTTTCTATCTCTCTCTCTCTCTCCCTCTCCCTTTGTCTCTGAAATCAATAAAATACAATTTTTAAACAAAGCATGGGTCCAATCTGACTGCGTGAGTTTACATTATGGGTCCACCTTTAACAGTGTGTGGTTTGGGGCAAGTATTCCAACCTCTTTGTGTCTCAGTCTCCTAATCTGTAAAGTGGGGATACTAATAGCAGCCACTTCATAAAATTGTTTTGCACATTTAATGAGAGAAAATGTATGAAATGCACAAAATAAGCATTCAGTAAGTATTAGGTGTTGTGGTTATCAGCATTTTAGATGGTAGAAATAAAGTGTTAAGCAAAATAAACACAGTCCCTGCCCTCATGGAGTTGCAATTCTAACAGGGAAAATAAACAATAAATAAATAAATAAATAAATAAATAAATAAATAAATAAATCTACTCTTAACAATTTCTAATTTGTTCTTCAAGCTTAGAATGAAACCTTGATCTCCTTTTTGCCCTCGTGTGGCTATTGCTGAACATTTTAAGATGAGGTGAAAACTTACGGGCTGATGTGAAAGGTTATGCGAGATAGAGCAAGTAAAAAGAGAAAGACGCGTAACAGTATATACAGTGTGAGCCCTGATTATATAAGTACACAATACACATGCCTTTGTTTCTGCATTAAAATGCCAGAGAGGCCTGGTCAGCATGGCTCAGTGGTTGAGCGTTGACCTATGAACCAGGAGGTCATGGTTCGATTTCCGGTTGGGGCACATGTCCAGGTTGTGGGCTCGATCTCTGGTGTGTGCAGGAAGCAGGGGATCAATGATTCTCTATCATCATTGATGTCTCTTTCTCTCTCTCTCTCTCTGAAAAAAAAAAAAAAATATATATATATATATATATATATATATATATATATACACAAAATGCCAGAGAAAATATGCAAATGGTTAATAATTACATCTAGGGAAGAGGAATAGGTAAGGCCTTTCCTTTTTACTTTTCAAAGTTGACATGTAATACTACTTTTATATTTTTAAAAGTTTTTTTATTTTTTTATATTTTTATTGATTTCAGAGAGGAAGGGAGAGGGAGAGAGAGATGGAAACATCAATGATGAGAGAGTATCATTGATCAGCTGCCTCCTGCCTGCTCCCCACTGGGGATCGAGCCCGCAACCCGGGCATGTGCCCTTGACCGAATCAAACCCGGGACCCTTCAGTCCACAGGCTGATGCTCTATCCACTGAGCCAAAACAGCTAGGGCTATATTTTTTAAGTTGATAAAATTTTAATTTTAAAAATTCTGATGGAGTTTAAAAAATAAAAATCCATGTAATGATACATACTTTTATTGCCTATTCTCTGAGTTAAGCTTGTGTCTTGTTTGCATATATGTTAAAACTAAATCTTGTAAGTTTACTGAGCACCCTTCCCTACTAAGCCCATATGTTTTCTGCAGTAATGGTAACATATTGTCCTTCATTAAAAAGATACTCCTGTGTACAAGCCAACAACTGTGCTCCTTGATATTCACCCAAATAAATAGAAAACTTGGATCCAAGCAAACAAAACCTGTACATAGATGTTCACAGCAGCTTTATCATAATTGCCCAAACTTAGAAGCAACAATGATGTCCTTCAGCAGGTGAGAGGATGAATAAACTGTGGTACATCCAGACAATGAAATGTGATTCATAACTAAAAAGAAATGAGCTATCAAGCCAAGAAAAGACCTGAAGAAACTTTAAATGCATATTAGTAAGTGAAAGGATCCAATCTAAAAAGGAAACGTACTATATGATTCCAATATATGACATTCTGAAAGGGACAAAACTATGAAGATAATAAAAAGACAATGGCTACCAGGGATTGGGGAAGGGATGAATGAATAGGTGGAAAAATGGAAGATTTTTAGGGCAGTAAAAATATTCTGTATAACACTACAATGGTAGCTATATGTCATCATACATTTGTCAAAACCTATGGAATGTACAGCACCAAGTGTGAAACTTAATGTAAACTATGGACTTTAGGTGACAATGATGTGTCAGTGTAGATTCATCAATTATAATAAACTAGGGGCCCGGTGCACGAAATTCGTGCACTGGGTGTGGGCGGGGGGAGAGTGTCCCTCAGCCCAGCCTGCCCCCTCTCACATACTGGGAGCCCTCAGGCGTTGACCCCCATCACCCTCCGATCACCTGATCGGCCCCTTGCCCAGACCTGACGCCTCCGCCAGAGGTGTCAGGCTTGGACAGGGGACCCCCATCTCCCCCCGATCACTGGCTCTGGCCCCCGCCCAGGCCTGAGGCCTCTGGCCCAGGAATCATGCCTGGGCAGGGGACCCCCATCTCCCTCAGATCGCTTGCTCCACCCCCCGCCCAAGCCTGACGCCTCTGACCCAGGCTTCAGGCCTGGGCAAGGGGACCATCATATCCCCCCAATCCCCGGCTCCGCCCCCCACCCAGGCCTGATGCCTCAGCCAGAGGAGTTGACCCTCATCACCCTCCGGTCACCAATCACCGGATCGGCCCCTTGACCAGGCCTGAGGCCTCCGGCAGAGGTGTCAGGCCTGGGCAGGGGACCCCCAGCTCCCCGCGGTTGCAGGCTCCGCCCCTGCCCAGGCCTAACGCCTCTGGCCTAGGCGTCCGGCCTGGGCAGCGGGGACCTGCAGTGGCAGCGGGGGGCGCCACGATCGTGGGCTTCGCTTTAGGCCCAGGCAAGGGACCCCTAGCTCCTGGGACTGCCAGCTTCGACCGTGCCCAGCTCCCATCGCTGGCTCCACCCCTACTTCCTGCTATCACTGGCCAGGGTGGCAAAGGTGCCTGATTCTCCGATCATGGCCCCAGGGCCGCCTTTGCCCTGCCCCCCAGCTCTTAGCTCCCCCCTGGGTTTCCGATCACTGTCAGTGGCAGGGGGCTTCTTCCTGCTTTCCCTTTCGCCTCCCTGCATTGTGCCTACATATGCAAATTAGCCGCCATCTTGTTGGCAGTTAACTGCCAATCTTAGTTGGCAGTTAATTTGCATACAGCCCTGATTAGCCAATGAAAACGGTAGCGCTGTACGCCAATTACCATTTTTCTCTTTTATTAGTGTAGATGTTCCATGTGGTATGGGATGTTCACAGTGGGGGGAGGCTGCCTCTATGGGTGTGGGGAGAATATGGGAACTCTCTGTACTTGCTACTAAGTTTTTCTGTAAATCTAAAACTACCCTAAAAATAAACTCTATTTATAAAATACAAAACATTTGTTTGGGGTAAGTTTCCAGTCCTGGTGATGGTGAATCTGTGTTCCATCTTTCCCAAGTCCATACCCCTCTCCATTCACCTACACTCAGTACGAGGAAGCCTTATCAACAAAAGTGTGGGTTTTTTCAAGACAACTGGAAAAAACTATTACTATGTTCCTTACCCAAGAACATAGTGAAATAAAGCAGTCAATGTGTACTTTTCTTTTCCAGTTTTTGCCCATTTATTGTGGCTTGATTTTATTTTCAGAGAGCAAAATTACAACTCCTTCCTTGCCTTTGTAACATACCCACAATTCCAGAATGCAGATCATATACACAATGCTTTCTTAATATTAACACTTGCCTCCATAACCATAAACATGTGGAATTTCAGTGTTATGTTTAGATCTAAGACAGTGGTTCTCAACCTTCTGGCCCTTTAAATACAGTTCCTCATGTTGTGACCCAACCATAAAATTATTTTCGTTGCTACTTCATAACTGTAATGTTGCTACTGTTATGAATCGTAATGTAAATATCTGATATGCAGGATGGTCTTAGGCGACCCCTGTGAAAGGGTCGTTCGACCGCCAAAGGGGTCGCGACCCACAGGTTGAGAACCGCTGACCTAAGAGGTTCTAGTAAGTTGAAGAAGCTGCTCCTATGGGCTTCAAGTCCTTAACAATGTTTTTAACAGCTTTATTGAGACATACTTAACCAACCATAAAATTTAAGTGCCAATTCCATGAATTTTAGTAAACTTATAGAATTATGCAACCATAACTATAAAATTTCTATCAACTCAAAGAGCTCCTTCATATCCTTTTGCAGTAAATCCTCACTCCCATCCTCAGCCCCAGGCAACCAGATTTGCTTCTATTTCTTTACATTAGTTTTTCCTGAAATGTTCATATCAATAGAATCCTATACTACAGGTCTTTTGTGTCTGGCTTTTTTCACTTAGCATTATTTTTTTCAAGTTCGCCCACACTGAAGTATATATCAGTATTTCTTTCCCTTTTATGGTTAAATACAGGGGGTAGGCTGCCGGGAGCCGGTCCATCCTTGCTGTCTCAAAGGACCTGGCATATATGGCATACTGTTCTTAAAATGTTTGCTCACCTTCTTGTCACTATGTGTTTTAACCAAGGTCTCTCTGAGAAAGGTTGTTTCCCCAGGTAGGGATTTTCCCCTGAAGTTAGGGAGGGAATAAAACCCCTCAACTAAGTGCCAGGCGGGTAATTAATCACTTTAACTACGAACAATCATGCTTAAGCTACATAATCTTTACTCCCTGGAATGGAGATAAGAAACGCCCTAACCTTTGTAATAGAGGTTGATAGGATTGAATCAACTGGTATAAATACAGATGTAACAAGACAGCAACAGAGACAGAACCTAGGCACAGAACCTACACAGAACGTTCTCTAGAGACAGAAGAACTTCGCTGGAGAAAACATGGCAAAAGATCCAGGACAGAAACTGGCCTCAGAATCTAGAGACAGAACCTAGCGAGAGAACATGGCAAAAGATCCTGGACTGAACCTGACTACAGAAATTGGCAAGAGAACCTGACTAGAACCTGGTGACTGAACCTGGCTGGAGAACCTGGACAGAACCTGGCTGGAGAACCTAGCGAGGGAACTTGGCTACAGAACCTGGCTGGAGAACCTGGAGAACCTGGCAGGAGAACCTAGCAAGACAACATGGACACAGAACCTGGCTGGAGATCCTAAGCAGAACCTCTCTGGAGATCCAGACCAGAACTTGGCTGGAGATCCTGGCTAGGCTGCTGATCAACTGAACGCTCTCTCCGTGTCCTTCCTTCTTCGCCAACTCCGTCTACACCTTTGGGAACCCCTGGACCCGCTGGGGTGGGACCCCGGCAGTAGGCAAAAGTAGGGATTTATTCTAGGCATGCAGGGATGATTTGACATAAAAAAAAAAATCAGTCAACATGACACACCACATTAACATCACCAAACTTCTAAATAAAAACCCAAACCCCTTCTAATATTGAACATTGGAATAAACGTGAGCTATACATATATTTTAAAAAGAGTAATATAAACCAGTAAGAATTTTTTTCCAACCCACTTATTCCAGTTCAGGTTCATGGGTGGCTGGAGCCTATCCCAGCATCTTGGGGCTTAATACTGAAGCCAGAGCTAGACAGGGCACACTTCCATCACAGGGCACACACACTTATATTGGGACAGTTTAGACATGTCAATTAACCTAACATGCACATCTTTGGGATATAAGAGAAAACCAGGAAAAACCCACACAGACATGGGGAGAATATTCATAGTCCACACAAAGAGTGGTCTCAGTCAAAAATCAAATTTTTTCTCATTAATGTTATCACAAAAACAACGTTGAAAAAAACATTGTTATTCCAGAATCTGCTGTACTACTCAGCCATAAAAAAGAATGAAGTCTTGCTATTTGTGACAACATAGATGGACCTTGAGGGTATTATGTTAAGTGACATAATCATACAAAGAAAGATAAATACTTCATGATTTCACTTATATGTAAAATCTAAAAAAAAAAAAAAAAAAAAAAAATCAAAACCCAGATGTGGAGATATAGAGAAGAGATCATTAGTTGCCAAAGGGGAGGAGAGCTTGGTGTGGGGAATGGGTTAAGGGGATCAAGAGGTACAAATGTCCAGTTAAAAAATGAATAAATCATGGGGGTGTAATGTACAGCATGTGGAATATAGTCAATAATATTTTATTAAGTTTATATGGTGACAGACAGTAACTAGACCTATTTTGGTGATCATTTTGCATTGTATATAAAAACTAGAGGCCCAGTGCATGAAATCGTGCATGGGTGTGGTCCCTAGTCCTGGCTGGCAATCGAAGCATGAGCATCTGGTGTGGAAGGGCAGGTCCCAGTTGACCTCTGGGCCCTGGGCAGCACCTGGGCCCCCCAGGCCCCTGCACGCCCGCCTCTGCCTGAGTCACGGCACCAGAGTCCCCACACAGAGATGCAGTGAGTGCAGCTGGATGCTGTGGGCAGGGGTGCAGTGTGGGCCTCTGGGCCACCCAGTGGGGCCACAAAGAAGCTCAGTGGGCAGTGCACTCTCTACTGACCGGCCTCGCAGACCAGCTCCTGTGGGAACCCACAGGGAGCCCAACCAGCCCCTGCAGTCCCGGTGGCTGAAGCCTGGCTCACCCAGTAGAGGCTGGCAGGTGCAGGGGCAGGCTTCTCACAGGCATCTGGCACCTGAGCACGGGGGCTTCCCCAGTGTGCGAGTCCTGGTGTCCTGCGGGAGGGTAGCAGGGAGAGTGAGAGTGAGCTCAGTGGACACCCCACATTCTCACCGCACCTCTATCCCTGTCACCCCCACCCCAGGTAGCTGGTGAGAGGTTGCAGACCCCTGCCAGGGTGCTGTGAGAGGTTGGTTCCTCGAGAGGTTAGTTGCCACCACCCACCCCCAGTTCCCCGTCCTAGATTGGAGCCCGGCCCCAATCAGGTGATCAGGGCCTGCTGGCTTCTGGTTGCTGTCTGCAGAGCGATTGGTGGGGCAATCAGGCCCCTGCTCGCACCCGCCTTGGCCTGGCACCACCCAGTCACCTGCTCCACCATCCTGCTCTCATCAGGGCCCATGGGGCTGCCAGCACTGCATCGCCGACACCCTCCATGTTCCACGCCGCCCCGTGGTGGTCAGCGCATGTCACAGCGAGTGGTCGAATTCCCGGTTGAGGGGACAATTTGCATATTAGGCTTTTATTATATAGGATGGAATCTCTATGTTGTTTGTATACATGAAATAAATATAATATTGTATGAAAATTATACTTCATAAAAATATATGCATTATCCATCTTCAATGTCCCAGACACTAAATCAGGCCCTGTCTGAGTCTACTCAAGCTGCTATAACAAAATAAACAGACTTGGTGGCTTAGACAATAGACCAGCCGTGGGCAAACTATGGCCCGCGGGCCGGATCCGGCCCGTTTGAAATGAATAAAACTATTGAAAAAAAAGACCGTACCCTTTTATGTAATGATGTTTACTTTGAATTTGTATTAGCTCACACAAACACTCCATCCATGCTTTTGTTCCGGCCCTCCGGTCCAGTTTAAGAACCCATTGTGGCCCTCGAGTCAAAAAGTTTGCCCACCCCTGCAATAGACATTTATTCCCAGGCTGGAGGTGGGGAAGTCCAGGATTAAGGGACTTGCAGGTTCTTAGTGAGAGCTCTCTTTCTGACTTGTAGATGGCATCCTTTTTGCCATGTGTTCACATGTTTTTTCCTGAGTGTGTGCATGGAGAGAGAAAGAACTCTCATGGTCCTTTCTCTTCTTATAAGGGTATTAATTCCATCAGGGAGGTCTCACCTTTATGACCTCATCTAAACTTAATCACCTCCAAAGACCATCACGCTGAGGGTAAAGACATCAGCATACAAATAGTGGTCCACTTTCACAACAGGCCACATGGAGATAAGGGAAATAGAGAACATACAGGCCTGGCTCATAACCTAGTGAGAATGCTGAATACACATACACTTATCAAAAACAATGGAAAGGTACCCAGGCTTCCAGAAAGACACAACGTTTAGTTGACACAAAGATTACTTCAAGGGTAGAAGTCATGGGTGGTCTGAAAGAGAGAGGACATTGAAAAAATTTAAATAATCTTCATATGGGCAAGAATCCTTAAATAGCTTAGGGAGGCTGGAGTATAGGAGCCAGGTTGGGAAAGGGCAGAAAGAGGCGGGAGAGGGAGGTGGGGCACTCTGACCTTGGGACTTGGTGATGATTACAGGGGAACCAATGAAGGATTTGAAGAACTGACTAAGCAGTGATGGCGAACCTATGACACGTGTGTCAGAGGTGACATGCGAACTCATTTTTTTGGTTGATTTTTCTTTGTTAAATGGCATTTAAATATATAAAATAAATATCAAAAATATAAATCTTTGTTTTACTATGGTTGCAAATATCAAAAAAATTCTATATGTGACACGGCACCAGAGTTAATTTAGGGTTTTTCAAAATGCTGACACACCGAGCTCAAAAGGTTCGCCATCACTGGACTAAGGCATTGAATTAGTTTCCCAAGACCGCTGCAACAAATTACCACTAATTTGGTAATAGCTTAACACAACATATATTTATTCTCTCAGAGTTCTGGAGACCAGGAGTCAAGAGGGTTGGTTCTTTCTGGAGGTTGTGAGGGAGAATCTGTTTCATGCTTCTCTCCTAGCTCCTGATTACTGTCATCAATACTTGGTGTTTCTGCCTGTCTTCACATGGCCTTCTCGCCTCTCCATCTCTCTGAGTATCAAAGCTCCCTCTTCTTCCTCTTATAAAGACGCCAGTCATTGGTCCACCATAAATCCAGGATGATCTCATCTTGAGATCCTTAACTTAATTACTTCTCTAAAGACCCTTTTCCAAATAAGGTTACAATTGAGGCTCTAGATCAACGTTTCTCAACCTGTGGGTCGCGACCCCTTTGGGGGTCGAACGACCCTTTCACAGGGGTTGCGTAAGACCATCGGAAAACACATATAATAATTACATATTGTTTTTGTGATTAATCACTATGCTTTAATTATGTTCAATTTGTAACAATGACAATACTTCCTGCACATTACGATTCATAACAGTAGCAAAATTACAGTTATGAAGTAGCAACGAAACTAATTTTATGGTTGGGGGTCACCACATGAGGAACTGTATTAAAGGGTCGCAGCATTAGGAAGGTTGAGAACCGCTGCTCTAGATGAATATGCCTCTTTAACCCACTATAGGCATATTCAGATGGATTATTATGATTGAGCTTAGAGGTAAAGATGACTAATAATGTTTTCCACAAAAACACAGAGAAGTCCAAAAAGACGTATGTAACCAATGACCATCCACCCTATTATAATTTGTGATTGGAAAGATAGGAAACAATATAAAGGTCATGCACTAAAGAACTTATCAAAGATATTATACTGCATCTATACAACAGAATATTAGGCAGACATTGAAAAACAAACCAAATCAACATAAACTGATATTAAAAGATGTCAGTACAATATTGAGTGACAAAAAGTCAGGTGACATATGCAAAGTATGACTCAGGTTATGGTAAAAAGAAAAAAATTGAAAAGATATTCACAGCTATTAATGGTGTCTATCTTGTGGTATTTATAAGTCTGGGAGGAAGGCTAAAGTGGAGAAAGCTTTTATTTTATGGAGTTATGTATTTTTTAAATATTTTTAAATGTCAATGTCTTACTTTTGTTAATTAAAAATATGTATTTCTCTTTTGAAGAAACTATGTTTAGGAGGGGAAAAAACAGCTAAGGAAAAAAGTGCCATCTTAACATGATTTAAAAAACAAAAGGTGCTCACAATGAAATTTAAATGTAAGAAGATAAAGAACTACATTTTTAATTCTGTAATATAAATTGAGGCCTTATATTGAATAAATTCTAGCAGTTAAAGAAATATTTTTTTTAAATATCCTAACAACTGCTTAATTCACAGCAAAGAATACATTGACCATCTATCATTACATTGCTGATTTAGCTGGGCCGGACAGCGGGTTTCAGGCTCAGGCAAGTGATTACAACAGTCTCACAATTCTAGCCCTGAATCACCATGACAACATGAACATATAATTATATACATGCATTGGAAGAAAACCAAAGAATGAAAAATACAAAGGCATGCAGGGATAATTTTTTTTTTTTTTTTGGTTCTGCAGAGGAAAACACAGAAGAAAATGATTTTTTAAATATTCCTTACAAAAGAACACCATGTTTGGGAAAATAGTTAATTAAATAGATTTAAAGCAAAACATAACTTAAACACTATGGCCATTTCCATCTTTCAGCCCTCTAGATTTATCAAAGCTCTCAATAGCACACTCAGGAGCATTCAAACAAAACTAAACAGCAATAAAGCTGTTCTAAGCTTCCTGTAATTTAAGTAACAATTTCTATAATTACAAGTATTTGAAACTTTTCTTATCATTTCTAAATGATTATGAATATCTGCGAGCTTAGAAGATTATATTTTGAAATGCATTTATATACAAACCTTCCATAAAAAAGCAAAATAAATTAAGCTATTACTATGTTTAGGCTGTTGGTTTACAGTGTGATGTACATGAAATAAGAATTTTCAAATAAAGCCAAAGGAAGGGGTTAGTTACTGGATCTAAACACTAGTAGAAGCAGCCTGATTTCCTTTTGTTGGTGGTTCAGATTGCAGAAAGAAGAATCATGTAATTAGCCTCATCCACACTGAAAAGATGAGGAAGGAAGACCATATATATATATATATATTCTGTACCAACATTCAAGAATAAATAGGGGAAGGGAATTGATCAAATGTACCTGAAGAATGTATTAGTCCTCTACCGCTAAACAGACTGAGTAAATCTGCCAGCCCCCAAGAACTAGGGGGAGCTTCTTTGTTCAACATCAAAAAGCATTTATCAAGCACTGTGTTGAGCATTTGGTATAAAAATAATCTCCATCATCAAATGGTTCACCAGCTAGTGGGGAAGAACGACAAGTAATTATCATAGTGGGGCCTACATAGATAGGAGGACCACATGTCTCATTGCATGAGACTATTTCAGGTTATACGTATTATTTTAGCATGATTTTAAAAATCAGTATTAATAACTTTAATCTCAAGTGTGTCCTAGTTTAGATAATAAAATATGTGATCATATTTGTAGGAATACTATGGGAGCCATGGAAAGGCCCTTACTCCAGCACTCGGAGGGCTTCCTGGAGGAAGTGCTGCCTGAGTTAGTCATAAAGGATAAACTAGGCAATTAAGTGAAGAAGGGGGACCAGGACCTAGTGGACACTTTAATTGAGCTAATGGTATCCTGTGTGAACTATTTTCCCAACACAGGAGACTTTGCACTCCAATAATGTAATATCGCATCTATGGAGAACCCTGGTTCCTCAAACTCCCTTACCACGTCTCTCACAGGTACCAAATTCCAGAAGCACGTATACAAATGACGACACTGGGTACTTCATCACTTCCCATAGACTGTTTCCTCTCAGACATCAGGTAGAATCATGATCACAGTAGGGCCGATATCGCCACAGTTAAATTCTAGAAAACATCTTTTACCTGTGCTAGTCCAGCACTTTTTCTTTCAGAAAAGGCTCCTCCCCAGCCAGGAGAGGACATCAATTACATCGCCCAACCCCTCCCACCACATGGCATAGCATGTGACCCAGCAGGCCAGAGTCCTTAGGGGAGGATTGATCAGTATGCTGGGATATCACTAAGCATAATGAGCTGCTAGTGATCTTCTTTACCACCACTTTTAAAATCCTGCCTAAAAATAAAGTCAATAAAAAATAACACAGACCTCAGAGATGGAAAGAGACTCCTACAGATGTTCTTTGAATCCTTGTATGCAAAAATGTTTGATACTATTAGATTTTTTCCCCCTACACAGGCTAACAATTCCACTCTCTGTTGTACAAAGAAAGTATCTTTATTTCTCTGTAATTTCGTAGTAGTAGCAGGTGGGAGGGGTGGAGGGTGAAACACTAGCCCTATCTAGTCGTCGAAGTTAACATCAATAATCTAACTCGGTCTCTGCTTAAAAGACTCAATTTAATGTCAGTGTTTCAAAGTTCTGTGCCCTGCCTCTCCTCTTCAAGAAAGCACAGAGGTGTGTGAAAAGGAATATGGCCTGTGGAGAATTCTCTGGACGGGTCCAGGGGGGAAAGGCAATGGTTTTAGCAAGTGGAATTTGGTCTAAGCAAAAGCAAGTGTTGGTTGTGAAGTGGTCTAAAAATCAGTTCCCGGGGGAGGGGATACCGATTCAATTATTTGATCAGACCTAACACTACCCTTAGACAAGGAGGGTAAAAAAGACCAACCCCCCCCCCTTTTTCCCCCCTTCTTCCAGTTTTACCAACACCTCCCACATTTAAAACTCTATGATCAGAAAACAAAACTACACAATCAGGTTCACTGGCTTGCCTCTATTTGTTAAAGAAGGAGATAGGAGTTTACAAAATACTTTTCTTTATCAATCTAGTTTCATTTTCAAGCCTGTCAACTTACATGCTTGAAAAAATGTTTTGGTAATAGCTGATGATTAAACCTTTCTCTTTGCATCCTTGAAGCTACAACCCTAATTGAATCCCCTCCCTTGTCTCAAGGTCATGTACCCCAAAATGTAAACAATAAACATATTAATTACTTTTTAAATTACTGCCCTAGATCAATAGTTCTCAAAGTATGGTCTCTAGGTTGTCAGCACTGTTAGAAATGCAGATTCTTGGACTTTTCCTAGACCAACTGAATCAGAAATTCCCGGGATGGGACCTCAAACCCGCCTTCCAACAAGCCCCCTAGGGACCATGCTAAAGTTTGAGAACCACTTGCCTTGTGTGCATTTATATAAAAGATCCTCCCTCAACATGATCAAGGAGTATATAATTTGTTTCTCACAGGGTTCGCCAACCTTGAAGAAATCACAGTATCATTTTAGAAGGGTCACTCTGGGCATAGTTTTTCCTGTTTAATGGGAGAGGAACACAGGGATAACCTGAGGACACAAGCAACACAAATGTGCCGGAACTGGGAAGCACAACATTTCTTAAAGCTCTGAGTAGAGTCTCCATCAGAGCTCCAGGCCCCTGGCCTAGCATGATCTGAAATGAGAAAGAGGAGTGCCTGCTTCCAGACATCTACCTGCCCTTCACCATTCAAGGTTATTCTTGGCTGTGACACCTCACGCACATTTTATTTCTTGCATTTCTTTGCTCCCTAAAGAATTAAGTTCTCCCCTCGCTGGTTTGGCTCAGTGGATAGAGCACTGATCTGCAGACTGAAGGGTCCAGTCAAGGTTATAAGCAATAGAAACTGAATCTAGTTAACTTAAGCAGAAAACTGAACTAGGAAGATCCTAATCAACTCAATGACTTAAAGGCAAGACTGGAGAAGAAACATCTGTTCATCTGGGACGAGACAGGAACAAGTGAAACCCAGCAACCAATAGGTCTGGGCCACCTGTTACTACTTAAGCCAATTAAGTAGAAACAGGATTGAATCATATATGAGCTTTTATTCCAATAATGCCAGCAGCATGGGAGAGCAGCAGGTCATCCACAAAAATCTGCTCTGCAACGCCCCCCCCCCCCCCATAAGCTGGTTGCTTTTATTGGGTAGGACAAAGGTTACATGGGGAAGTAGGCAAAAGGAATAAGAACGGCTATGCAAAATGGTTATTTCAGGCACGGGGAAGTAGGCAATGCAGGCTGGGGCAGGACTCCACTGTTTAGGCACAAGGTTGTTCATCTTTCCATGGTAATAGGCAGTTGTTGAATGGAAGTGGACAGCCTTCCAAGGTTGACTCCCAGGTCCCAGGAGGACCTACAACTCTCAGCTGTGACTTGCCCAAATCCCATAGACGTGAAGGTCAAAGTAAGCCCAAGCTGCTAACTCACATTCCACTCCTCTTCTCTTTTCATCCTACTCATCTAATTTTCTGCCTTTAACCTCCACACTGAAATAGATAGTAAACTCTGCATTGAGAAAAACAGTAAATAAAACATTAACTGTTAGAAGCCCAAAGGCTCTAGTGACTCACCCTTCCCCCCATGTTCTCCACTTTCCTCTGCTGTGCTCAAAATGAGCTGTGTGGTCCCCCAGAAAATGCACTGGGCTTAAAGCAAATTGCCTTAGCTCTTCCGTGGACTAGCTATGAGGCCTCATATAGGTTCCCTAACATCTCTAGGCCATTGTTTTCTCATTTGTAAAACAAATGGGTTAGACAAGATCTCTAAAATCCCATCTCCAAGATGGTAAGCAATAAAAATAAAAAATAATATCTATCGATCCTTCATTAAGATGGCAGCGTAGGTAAATGCCTGTACTCGCCGCCTCCCACAACCACATCAAAATTACAACTAAAATACAGAACAACCATCATCCAGAACTGCCGGAAAGCTGGCTGAAAGAAAGTAGTACAACTAGAGAAGAAAAGAAGAAAGCACGCTGAGGCTGGCAGGAGAACTGGCTGGGCTGGCACCAATGTGTGCCACCTTTTTAATCAGGAGGGAGACCACCTCTGCAGAGGCCACTCGGAGGAGCAGGGGACTCAGCCCCGCACCAGACTCCCAGCCCAGGGCCCCAGAGCGGGGAAGAGAAGTCCCAGTAACTACGGGCTGTAAAACTCAGTGCAGATTTGGGTTCAGTGACAAAGAGGCTGCTGGAGACCCAGCTGTCCCTCTTAAAAGGCCGGTGCATGAACTGAACTTACAAGGTCCTGCTTCCTCCCACTTCTTCTGAGTTCCAGCACCAGGGAGAGGCTTTGGAGGACACAGATACTTTCGAGGAGGAAATGTATTGTCTGGCATCGAGGCAGGAACTCCGGGGTGGCTTTCTCCCCGACGAAGGTGCTTGCAGGGATCATTGTCCTATGCTGGACCTCCCAGGTCCCAGGGCTGACTGGCAGCCATTTCTGTTTGCTCCGCCCTGGTGATTCCCTAAGACCCCGCCTCATCCAATTTACAACAACCCCAGCCAAGCTGTAGCAGCAGCTTTTGCCTATGAATGGCCTGTTCTTGCTTAGGTTAAAATCAAACAAGCTGCAGCTGGGTCAGGGAGTCCCAAACCTATCAATAAAAGGCCCAAGACCCAGCACCAGCACCTGCCTGCCTTGCTTCAGATCTGGGCACTTCCAAACCTCATACAAAGAGGAAAAATCTGTAGATCTCTCTGTAGCTCCTGCTGGATGGCCCCAGGCAGTGGCTGACTTTGCACCTCTCTGGAGACCCAGGAGCCAGTGTACCCAGTGGTCAGTGTCAGACCATACCAGATTACAAGTCTACACACCCATAAGTGACACACTCAAGGGGCAGACTCAGTGAGCACCAGAGCCCCACTGAAATAAGTCCTGCTCCATAAGGGGATCTCCTGCACAGCAGTTTTCCCACTGTAGTCACAGCTGGTTCTCAGAGCCAATTGGCCTGGAGGTCAATTCCTCCCAGTGATACCAACAACAATCAAGTCTCAACTACAACAAGACTGTGCTCACAAGAGATGCACCTAGAGGACCCAGCTCAGGTGACTGGGGAGGCTGGGCCACTGGTCCCTATAGGACACCTGCTACACAAGACCACTCTACCAACTCAAGGAGACGTATCAGCTCTACCCAATATATAGAAACAGATACAAGGAAGTCGCCAAAATGCAGAGACAAAGAAACATGTCAAAAATGAAAGAAATGGAGGAAAGTAAACTACTGGATATAGAGTTCATGGTTACTCATGAATCTTCTAGAAACCTCCAAAGGACTTATTGAGACTTTCAAGGATCTTAATGAGAGAGCCAAAAAAATGAAAAGGGCCAGTCAGAAATTAAGCATACACTGACTGAAATAAAAAATAATATACAGGGATTCCACAGTAGGGTAGAAGATTCTGAGAATCAAATCAACGATTTGAAATATAAGGAAGCAAAAAACACCCAACCAGAAGAACAAAAAGAAATAAGGATCCAACAATATGAAGATTGTGTAAGGAGCCTCTGGGACAACTTCAAGAGTACCAACATTTGAATTATGGGGGTGCCATAAGAAGAGAGAGGGCAAGATATTAAAAAACCTCTTTCAAGAAATAATGATGGAAAACTTCCCCTACCTGGTGAAGAAATAGACTTACAAGTCCAGGAAATACAGAGAGTCCCAAACAAGAGGACCCCAAAGAGAACCACACCAAGACACATCAAAATTAAAATGCCAAGAGCAAAAGACAAAGAGAGACTCTTAAAAGCAGCAAGAGAAAAGCAGTTAGTTACCTACAATGGAATGCCCATACGACTATCAGCTGATTTCTCAACAGAAACTTTGCAGGCCAGAAGGGAGTGGCAAGAAATATTTAAAGTGATGAATAGCAAGGACCTACAACTAAGATTACTCTACCCAGGAAAGCTATCAGTTAGAATTGAAAGTTAGGTAAATAGCTTCACAGACAAGAAAAGGCTAAAGGAGTTCATCACCACCAAACCAGCATTGTATGAAATGTTGAAGGGTATTCTTTAAGAAGAGGAAGAAGAAGAAAAAAAATCAAAAATATGAACAACAAAATGGCAACAAATACATCAACAATTGAATCTAAAAATCAAAATAAATAAATAATAAACCTAATGAACAGAATAAACTGGTGAATAAAATAGAATCAGAGGCATGGAACTGGAACAGACTGATGATTCTCAGAGGGAAAGAGGGTGGGAAGACGGGAAGAGATTAAACAAAGATCTCATATGCATATATGCATTACCTATGGACACAGACAATAGGGTGGCGAAGGCGGGGGTGGGAGGGAGGTTGGGAACCAGGTGGAGGGGGGCAATGAGGGGAAAAAAGAGGGACATCTGTAATAATTTCAACAATAAAGATTAAAAAATAATAATAAAATAATAATATCTATTTATTTCTAAGGCTACTGATTTTCTCTAAGTCTGTCAACTCCTAGGCTGTAGTGTATCTTCATGTGCATTGTAACTTTTCCAAAAGCCTGACTAATGCTATCACTTTCAGAGGCGTAGTCAAATAAAGATTTGGCCATTGACTGAAATTACAGAAAGGAAGTTAATTCTAGTTTCTGAATGCCTGGAATAATCTGCTCTCTTTTACCATCTCAGATGCATAAAAGGGACCTTCTAAATATAATATTTAAACTAAATGTATATGTTTATAAATATAAAATAAGTGTCTTAATACTAACACAGAAAATAGGCTTATCCTCATCTCTCATTGTTTAATTCACCAAATGATATCACAGAGAAGTATCAATTTTTAAACTATAAATACATCTACCTTTCATCGCACTGCATTAATCCAGCCCTTCATGTGAAACAATACTACTAATTCCTATTAAAGTTTCCCTGAATAAAAAGCTATTTTGTGGACACAGAAATCCACTTTTTCTAAATCTCATTTCTTTTTATCTTTGACACCACCATTCTGCTCTCTCTTTGTACAAAAGAGTAAATCCTTTCAGAGCCAACAGACTAAAGTACCATAGTGACTGAGATTACCATTACTGACATCCCAGCTGAATAAACTGGAAGGAGAATTTCTCCTCACCTTTCACCTTGAAATAATCACAGCCTTGGAAGTGCAAGCTCCTGGGTGACAAATGACAGGAAAATCGTCCCTTACACTTTAGCCTTGGAAATTGACTTCAATAATGGTTTATAAAGTTACATTTTAAAAAATAAATTTTGCCAGGAATAATACCAAGTGTAAAAAGAAAAACTTGTGTATAAAAAGGACCTCCTTATTTTTGCACTCATTCTCAAATGCCTCAAATCTCCTCCTGTATTCACCACAAATATTTTCACTTATAATTTAATATTTTTTAAAGTTTCCTTTATCCTATTATCAAAAATTTGAGAATCACAGATGAGTTTTTCCTTGGCTAATGACTTCCTTTCATGGTAGTTGTGTGCTACACACAGAAGGTTTAAAAATACTCATCATAATATTTTTAAATTTCTTGATAAGTTATTTTTTCACTTGGTGGCAAAACTTCTCTCCTATTTACCCAATCAGATCCGCAAAAAGAAAAAGGAATCCAAAAAAATGAGGCTAAGCCTCTGGGACAACTTCAACCATACCAACATTCATATCAGGGGGTGCCAGAAGGAGAAGAGAGGGAGCAAGAAATTGAAAACCTATTTGAAAAAATTATGACAGAAAACTTCCCTAATTTGGTGATTGAAATTAACAAACAAGTCCAGAAAGCACAGAGTCCCAAACAAGAGGTTTGAAACCAAAGAGGCCCACACCAGGACACATCATAATTAAAATGCAAAAGTTTAATAACAAAGAGAGAATCTTAAAAGCAGCAAGAGAAAAGCAGATAGTCACCACCAGGGAACTCCCATAAGATTGTCAGGGGATTTACAAGCCAGAAGGGATTGGCAAAAAATATTCAAAGTGATGAAAACAAGGACCTACAAACAAGATTACTCTACCCTGCAAAGCTATCAGAAAAAGCTAAAAGAGATCATCATCACAATAGCAGTATGATATGAATGTTAAAGGGTCTTCTTTAAGAAGAATAAAAAGAACAATAAAATGGCAATAAATACATATCTATCAACAATTGAATCTAAAAACAAAATAAGCAAACAAGCAGAACAGAAACAGATTCATAAATACAAAGAACATTTTTGTTTGTTTGTTTGTTTGTTTGTTTGTTGTTAATCTTTACCCAAGGATTTTTTTTTTCCATTGCTTTTCAGAGAAAATGGAAGGGAGGGAGGGAAGGGGAAAGAGAGAGAAACATCATTCCCGAACACTCCCCAACCAGGGGCGGAGAGGGAACCCAAAACCCTGGTATGTACCCTTGACCAGGAATCAAACCTGAGTCCCTTCAGTGCACCAGCCAATGCTCTAACTACTTAGCCACACCAGCTAGGGCAGACACAGAGAACACTGTGATGGTTGCCAGATGGAAAGAGTGTTGGGAGGATGGGCAAAAAAGGTGATGTCATTAAGAAGTACAAATTGGTTGTTATAGAAAAGTCATAGGGATGTAAAGTACAGCATCCCCATGGATATAGTCAAGAATATTCCAGTAACTATGTATGGTGTCAGATGTGTGCAAGGTTTATTGGGATGATCACTTAAGTTATGTATTGTCTAATCACTGGTGTGTCCATTGAAACTAATATAATAATATATGTCAATTGTAATCTATATATAGAAAAGCCAAGCAACTGGAATGATAGAACGACCAGAATGACCGAAATGACTGGTCACTATGACACGGAATGTGGTGGCCAACTGCCCCATCGGAGCCCCAATCGGCCCTCACAACCTCCTGTGGCTCCTCCCTCTGGCTGGCCTGGTCTCTGATGGGCCCCCCCCCCCACCCCGATCGGGGGCAGGGCTGGCTGGCCAACCGCCCACAGCACCTCCCTCCAACCTGCCCCGCCCGATGGCCCCCATCAGGGCAGGGAGGCCGGACCTCACCCATGCATAAATTCGTGCACCAAGCCTCTAGTTAAACATAAAATTATAAAATATAAATAAATAGATAAAAACGGGAGAAAAAAAATTTTTTTAAAGAAGGACATATAATATATCCTCCCTGTTTTTGTCTTGTTTTTCTCTATTAATGAAATATTTCGGTGTTGGGATATCCATGTTTTTAAACTTTTTAAGGAGCTTGTTGAGGTCTGCAAAAGCTTCTGCTAACCCCTTCACTGTGAATTTTCTTGTGGATTCTTTTTCTATATCTATAATAGTGTCAACAACAAAAATGAAGTTTAAAAAAAGATTACAAACAGTACACCAGAATGGGGCACTTACCATAAATGGAACTTGCAGGACTGGAATTTGTTCTGGGTGAGTCAGTGAGTGGTAAGTGAATGTAAATGCCTGGGACATAACTGTACACTCTTGTAGACTATAAACTCTGTACACTTGGGTTACATTAAATTTACTAAAAAAAATTCTTCATTCCATAATAAATTAATTTCAGCTTACTGAAATGTTTTCACTTTATAAACTTTTTCTTTAACTTTTCACTCTTTTGTAATAACTCTTAGCTTAAAACAAATACACTGTTACAGCTGTATGAAAAAATATTTTCTTTCTTATATCTTATTCTATAAGCTTTTTTCTATTTTTAAAATTTTTTACTTTTTAAACTTTTTTGTTAAAAACCAAGACACAAACACATATCAGCTAGCCTATACCTACACAGGGTCATGATCATCCATATCAGTCTTCCACCTCCACATTGTGTCCCCCTGGAAGGTCTTCAGGGGCAATAACATTCACAGAGCTGTCATCTCCTATGACAGCAATGTTTTCTTCTGGAACACCTCCCAAGGCTGTTCTTGAAGCGGTATCTAGCACTCCTTTCAGAAGTATGTCCATGATGGTTTTCTTGGTTTCTTCCTTTCTTCCCCCCACCCCCCCAAAGATTTGCTTGTAAGCAGATAATACACCATGAACATTCTTCTCTAGTAATGAAATATTTTGCTGTTGGGGGATCTATGTTTTTATACTTTTTAAGGAGCTTGTTAAGGTCTGAAAAAGCTTCTGTTAAACCCTTCACTGTGAATTTTCTTGAGGGTTCTTTTTCTACTCTTCCTGTTTTCTCTTCTCTTACCTATTCTTCAGTTATGTGTTCCTGTTCTGGTTCCAACAACTCCTCATTAATCAATTCCTCAGGAACCACCTCTAGGATCTCCTCAGTGTCACCCTCATCCATCCATACCCAGGTTAAAGTTGTTTGTCACCTCAACCATAATCTTGTTGACTTTTGCATCCACCTCATCCTTAGCAAAGATGAGAGTCTTCTTCCAGATGCTATTCATACACACCTTGGTGACATAAACCCAAGCAAGTTTCTTGATTCAGGTATCAATGTTGTAATCCTTCCAGAATTGAATCAGTGTCTTCTCAATGTCTTCCTCACAATAGCCTGGGCAAAGGTTCTCCCAAGGTAGTAGGCCTTAAAAGATTCTACACTCCTTGATCTGTGATTGGATCAAAGAGGTAGTGTTTGGAAGGGAAAAACACCACTTTAATATTGGGATGAAGATCACCAATTAAAGAAGGATGTCCAGGAGCATTATCAACAATAAGCAAAATCTTGAAATGTATGTTATTCTCCAAACAGTAATTCTTCATTCCATGGCACAGCAACACAGAAGGGCAGCTTATAAGAGGGTCATCTATGACTTGTTATTGCTCCTGTAATACAATGTCTGTGTGTGCTTACTGATATGCTTTAAGGTCCTGGGGTTCTCACTATGCCATATCACAAAGGGTTTCTATCTGTAGCCTGAAACATTGCCCCCAAAACAGTTTTCTTGTCCTTAAAAGCCTTGAAATATGGTATTGACTTGGCCTCTTTATAGATAAAGTTCCTTTCAGGCATCTGTTTCCAGAATAAGAAGGTTTCATCCATATTGAATATTTTTTATGGCAAGCAATTTTCCTCCACAATCAGCTTATCTACGGTTTCCAAAAATTCTTCAACTGCCTTTACATCAGCACTCACAGACTCACTGCCCACTTTCACATTATCTATGCTAATAATAGACAAATATGTAAATTGACTGTCCCTCCATGACACCACACAGCCAATCAGGCATGAGTATGCAAATTAACCCAACAAAGATGGCAAACCTATGGGCAGCACGCACACCTGGCTTCTGCCCTTCCCCGGCAGCTCCAGGCCAGTGGGCAGCATGCATAGGTGCAGAGCGGCCGAGGCGGAGCGGGATACCTGGCTTCAGCCCTGCCCTGGCTGCTCCAGGCCTGTGGGCAGCACGTGCAAAGAGCCTCTGGGTGGGGGAAGCAGGCTGGCAGAGGGCGGCCTGTACTCCCCACATGGTGATGGTGGCAGCCATGAGCACACCAAGCGGAGCCTGCGGGCTGAGCTGAAGTAGCTCCCGCAGGCCATCAGCGTGGAGGAGTGGCTGCACAGGTCCCACCTCCTGACCCAGAAGGTGTGCGATCGCAGGGACAGCCACCATGGTGGGCCAGATTGATGTCCTCCTGGCCGCACCATGGGGGTTTGCAGATCTGTGAAGCCACAGGCCTCCAGTGTGCACATCCTCTCCTTCCCGCCTGGCGTGCAAACATCCCCCAGCGCGCTGTCACCCACAAGTGCCTGTAACAGTCCTGGACCATGGTGTGTGCAAGTTCCCCCCAGCCCCTCTGCTGCACTTTCATCAACCCCAGCATGCCTACATTCCCACAGGACATGCGCACATCCCCTCCAGCAAGCTCACATCTTTGGAGAGTGTCTAGGTGTTCTGGGTACTGAGGGTGGGCGCCTGTGAGATGATAGTGAGTGGGCGGAGTGGTGATGGCCTGTTCCCACAGAGGCCAATGCAGCGGCGAGATCACCTCTGTGGGGATAATGCAGATGCTGAGGCGGGAGCAGCTGTGGACAGACACACCTAGTGGGTGCAGGTGGCCCTCACTGAGGTGCCTTCGGTCAGAGTTCGAGATCGAGAACTCCAAGGAGGTGAGGAGTTCTGTCCTTTCAGTGAAACAGCGGGGTAGTCAGGGCAACTGCAGAGGAGGAATGTGCACTTTGGGTGCCAGCACCCATGAGCAAAGGCTGCCCTGACTGAGCCTTGCTTGCTTGGGGCCTAGCGCACTCCTGCCGGGCAGCGGGTGACAGAATGTGCTTTTCTGAGTTAATGAGAGAAAACACTGATTCTCCCGCTGCCCGCAAAGGTGGAAAGTAGAGTGGGGAGACATGTGGGGAGTGAGCGAGGTTCCCTGTCTGGGGGTTCCAAATCCGCCATTGGTTCCTTTCACCACTAACTAGAGATATACAGGGTGTCCCCAAGAATGTACACACACTTTGAATACCTACTAATTCCAATGGGTTTAAGCATAAAAAGAAACAACAATGGAGCTGTCATCTGTTAAAAGTGCAGGCACAAACTGGCAGTCAGGCATTCCCCAAGGGGTCCCGGATTGGAGAAGATGCAGGCTGGACTGAGGGGCTCCCCCTTACCCCACCCCCCGTGCACGAAGTTCGTGCACCAGGCCTCTAGTGTAATGAATAACAATTCTTGAATCATTTAAACCACCCAGAGCTAGCAGTAAACTCAATATTACAGTTGGGTCCAGCCTTTTCTCCCAACATTGCAAACAAACTTTTTGCTTTGGCCATGATCATCATGATGCTCAGAGGGATATGCTTGTGTGTCTGGTCTTCAATCCAGGTCATTAGAAGTTTCTCCATATCTGATGTAGGCATCTACATTGTTAGTTTCATTGCCTTCAGTGAAGCAGATCTTTTAACAGCTTCCATCACTTTGTTCTTGATCTTCAAGATGAAAGCTATGGTGGAATGGGACATGCCTGACTAGGGAGCAATTACCATCACTGATTTTCCACCTTCATGGTCCTTAATCACTCTTAATATTGTTTCCAGGTCAATCATTGGACATGTTGCCTCTTACTGGCAACATTAACAGTGAATTTTGTAAGTTTAAATGATACAATGAACAAAACAACACAAGATTAAATCAAGCATAGGATAAAACGATGCAATCAAGAGACTCGGTAAACATGAGATATATGAGTCTGCTACCAAAATAACATGGCATACTGTTTTAGAGTAAACTTTTTTGATAAATAGAAAGAGTACAATCCAATATAATGATAAATAGTATATTATAGTAACACTAGAGGCCGGGTGCACAAAAATTTGTGCACTCAGGGGGGTCCCTCAGCCTGGCCTGTGCCCTCTCACAGTCTGGGACCCCTCAGGGGATGTCCACCTGCTGGCTTAGGCCTGCTCCCTGGGGGATCGGGCCTAAGCTGGCAGTCGGACATCCTTAGTGCTGCTGAGGAGGTAAGAGGATCCTGCCACCACCACTGTGCTGGCAGCCATCAGCCTGGCTTATGGCTGAGCAGAGCTTCCCCTGTGGGAGCGCACTGACCACCAGGGGGCAGCTCCTGCATTGAGCATCTGCCCCCTGGTGGTCAGTGTGTGTCATCGTGACCAGTCATTCCCAGCTGTTCTGCTGTTAGGGTCAATTTGCATATTACCCTTTCATTATATAGGATAAGCCAGTTACATAGTCATTTATTATCATTATCAAGTATTGTATATTGTGCATAATTGTATGTACTATACTTGTATAAGACTGGCAGCACAGGTTTGTTTAGACCAAGATCACAACACGTAAGTAATTCATTGCACTATGACATTAGGACAGCTGTGACATCACTAAGCAATAAGAATTTTTCAGCTCCATTATAATTTTATGTGACCACTGTAGTATATGCAGTATATCATTGACCAAAACATAACATCATTACGCAGTGCTTGACTATATATATATATATATGTGTGTGTGTGTGTGTGTGTGTGTGTGTGTGTGTATAATTTATATACTATAGTATATAAATATAAACAGAAATATAGCTTGGTGGTAGTATAGATAGATATATACTTAGATATTATAATATGTAGATTTTTTTATGAGAAATAAATGTTTGTAATTTAAGCCACTCAATTAATGGTATTTTTGTTATAGCAGCCCAAGCTAACTAAGACCCTTACAGAGGTCACAATCTGTGGAAAAGAAAAGTGTTAAATAGCCCCCCAAAATTAATAAATTAACAGTTTAGTATCTTCAATGTTCAATGTACAAATCTACAAGCTGGACACTAGCTCTCTAATTCACAAAACTGTTTTTAGCATGAATTAGGTCCTCATAAATCCCCCTTTTGGTTTCTTCCAGGACAGATAACAGACATATATATGTCCTTAACCTTTTGGAATTTAAATCCATAAATTAAGTAATGATGCTGTAGCAAATGCAATTCAGGATGAGTCCAGATGTGGTCAGTTCCTGGGGTGTGACACAGGGGGTAGATTCTTATAACCTGATAAATAATCTGATCTGTGGCATTCTACCCATCCCTCTGAGTAATCTATTATAAAAGGTATAGGAGCAAAAATCAGGAAATATTTTTATTTGGTTTAGTACTATCTGAAGCTTACAGTGCTTCATTCTCACAGATGCTTTAGTAATATGTAAATGGTTAGAAGTAAGTGGCTCCAGCTGGTGATAATTTGAATGGGAGAGAATTTGGAGAGAGAAATCAGAGGGGGGAGCAGTTGGGGAGAGCTCCATTACCACCACCACCACCCCCCCCCCAGAAAGAAGATGATTTTCTATTTCATTTGTATGCACACCATGATCACCTCAAACCTCTCTCTTTTCATGCCTCCACCCACCCTACCATTTCTCCATGGGCAATGAGGGGCTGGTGGTACAGCAAGGATAATCTGAACTAACTTTTGTATTTGCTATGCTGTTTATATTGAATCTTTATTGTGTGTGTGGTGTCAGTTCTCTGTATAAATTTATTGTGGTGATAATTGGTTAATAAAATTATATAGGTTTCAGGTGTACAATTCTATAATACATCATCTACATACTGTATTGTGTGTTCACCACCCCAAGTCAAGTCTCCTTCCATCACCATTTATACCCCCTTTATCCACTTCTGCCTCCCCCGAGTCCCCTTTCCCTCTGGTAATCACCATACTGTTGTCTATGATGGGTTTTTTTATTGTCGTTGTTTGCTTTCTTTCTTCACTTTTGTCACCCAACTCCCCTACCCTTGACCACTGACAGCAGTCAGTCTGTTCTCTATATCTAAAGGTCTGTTTCTATTTTGTTTGTTAGCTTACTTTATTCATTAGATTCCACATATAAGTGAAATCATGTGGTACTTGTCTTTCTCTGACTGGCTTATTTCACTTAGCACAATACTCTCCAGTATTAATGTACAGCTTTTTAGTCCATTCATCTACTGATGGACACTTGGGCTGCTTCCAAATCTTGGCTATTGTAAATAATGTTGCAGTGAACATAGGAATACATCTATTCTTTCAAATCAGTGTTTCAGGTTTCTTCAGATATATTCCCAGTAGTGCAATCATTGTGTCATAAGGTGATTCTATTTTTAACTTTTTTTGAGGTAACTCCATAATGCTTTCCACAAGTGGCTGCATTATTCTGCATTCCTACCAACAGTGCATGAGGGTTCCCTTTTCTCCACATCCTCACCAACACTGTTTTTTGTTGATTTATTGATGATAGCCATTCTGACAGATGTGAGTCTGTGGTTTTAATTTGCATTTCTCTGATGAATAGGGATGTTGAGCATATTTTCATATATCTATTGGCCATCTATATGTCCTCTTTGGAGAAATGTCTATTTAAGGTCCTTTGCCCATTTTTTAATTGGGTTGTTTTTGGTGTTGAGTTGTATAAGTTCTTATTAAATTTTGGATATTGACCCCTTATCAGATGTATCATTGGCAAATATGTTTTCCCATTCAGTGGGATGTCTTTTCATTTTGTTGATGGTTTCCTTTACTATGCAAAAACTTTTTAGTTTGGTAGTTCCATTTATTTAATTTTTCTTTTGTTTCCTTTGACAGAAAAGATATATCAGAAAAAAAACAGTTTTACAAGAAATGTCCAAGATTTTACCACCTATGTTTTCTCCTAAAATTTTTGTGGTTTGTAGTCTAAAATTTAAGTCTTTAATCCATTTTTAGTTTATCTTTTGTATGATGTAAGAAGGTAGTCTAGTTTCTTTTTCTTCTTTTTTTTTTTTTGCATGTATTTGTCAAATTTTCCCAACACCATTTATTGAATAGTCTTACCCCATTCTATGCTCTTGCCTCCTTTGTCAAATATTAATTGACCATAAAGGCATGGGTTTATTTCTGGGCTTTCTATTCAGTTACATTTATTTATGTTTGCTTTTAGGCCAATACCATGCTGTTTTTATTACTATGCCCTTGTAGTATAGTTTGATATTATGTAGCATGATTCCTCCAACTTTGTTCTTCTTTCCCAAGATTATTGTGGCTATTCAGGATCCTTTGTGGTTCCATATAAATGTATGGAATATTTGTTCTAGTTCTGGGAAATATGCCATTGGTATCTTGATTGGAATTGCATTGAACATATAGATTGCTTTGGATAGTTTGGACATTTTAATGATGTTCATTCTTCCTATCCATATGAACAAGGTGTATGCTGCCACTTACTTGTATCTTCTTCAATTTCTTTCTTCAGTGTCTTATTTTTCAAGTATAGGTCTTTTACATCCTTGGTTAAATTTATTCCAAGGTGGGTTGTTTTTATTTTATGCAATTGTAAAGGGTATCATTTTCTTAGTTTCCCTTTCTGTTAGTTCATTATTGGTGTATAGAAGTGCAAATGATTTCTGGATATTTTTTTGTATCCTGCTTACTGAAATCTTTTATGACTTCTAGTAATATTTTTGGTGGAAACTTTAAGGTTTTCTACATACAGTACCATGTCACCTGTAAATAATGACAGTTTTACTTCTTCCTTTCCAATTTGGATGCCTTTTGTTTCTTCTTTTTGTCTGGTTGCTGTAGCAAGGACTTCCAGTACTATCTATCCTATATAATAAAGATGTAATATGCAAATGGTCATTACATAAAGACCGGATCACGGATCAGCAGGAGGGTGGGGCAGCGAGCTACAAGTGAGTGGCAGAGAGCTACAGGAGGGGGCAGGGCAGCAAACTATGAGTAGGGGGTGATGAGGGAGGGAAGGGGGAGGAGGGGAGGGGACGGGGAGGAGGTAGGGGGAGCTACTGGAGGGCGGGGCAGTGGGCAGAGAGCTACAGGAGGGCGGCAACAAGCTACTGGCTGCAAGCGGGTGATGGAAAGCTACAGGAGGGGGCAGGGCAGCAAGCACTGAGGTGGGGTGGGGAGGAGGGGGGTAGGAGAAGCTACAGGAGGGCAGGGCAATGGGCAGAGAGCTACAGGAGGGTGGCAGCAAGCTACTGGTGCATGGATTCATGCGCAGGGCTACTAGTCTAATCTAATAAAAGACAAACATGCAAATTGACCATACCTTCACTACACCTTAAGCCACGCCCACCAGACAATCAGAGCAACTATATGCAAATTAACCCAACCAAGATGGCGGCCAGCAGCCACAGAACTGAAGCGAGCAGGAGGCTTGGTTGCTCCAATGATGGAGGAAGCCAAGCTTCCTGGCCAGTTCTGAGCTCCACTGAAGGCAACAAAGTTTCAATTATAAAAGATAAATAAACCCCAGATACCTGCTTTCAGCCTACCGTGGCCATGGAGCTGGAGCGAGAAGGAGCCGGCTCTGAGCTCCACTGAAGGCAACAAAGTTTTAATTATAGAAGTTAAATAAATCCCAGAATAAAAAATAAATAAAACTAAAAAAGGAGAGGCTGGGAGCTTCCATCGCCGGCGGGCTTGGCCAGCTTGAAAACAGCCCTCAGCCCCTTACCCAGACTGGCCAGGCACCCCAGTGGGGAACCCCCACCCTAAAGGGTGTGTGGCCAGCCTGAAAACAGCCATCAGCCCCTCACCCAGGCTGTCCAAACCTCCATGGGGTGAGGGTCCCCACTGGGGGGGACTTGACCAGCCTGCAAACAGCCATAAGCCCCTCACCCAGGCTGGCCAGGCACCCCAGTGGGACCCCCACCCTGATCCGGGACACCCTTCAGGGCAAACCAGCCGGCCCCCACCCACACACCAGGCCTCTATCCTATATAAAGAAAGGGTAATATGCAAATTGACCCTCACAGCAGAACAACTGGGAATGACTGGTCACGATGACACACACTGACCACCAGGGGGCAGACGCTCAATGCAGGAGCTGCCCCCTGGTGGTCAGTGCGCTCCCACAGGGGGAGCTCTGCTCAGCCACAAGCCAGGCTGATGGCTGCCAGTACAGCGGTGGTGGTGGGAGCCTCTCCTGCCTCCTCAGCAGCACTAAGGATGTCCAACTGCAGCTCAGGCCTCCTCCCCGCTGGCAAGTGGACATCCCCCGAGGGCTCCCGGGCTGTCAGAGTGATGTCTGACTGCCAGCTTAGGCCCAATTCCCAGGGAGCGGGCCTAAACCAGCAGGTGGTCATCCCCCAAGGGGTCTCAGACTGTGAGAGGGCACAGGCCAGGCTGAGGGACAACCTCCCCCCCCCCCCCGAGTGCACATATTTTTGGGCACTGGGCCTCTAGTATATATATAAAAGCCTAAGTGACCATCTGACCATTTGACCATTTGATTGTTTGACCTTTCAACCAGTAGCTATGACACACACTGACCACCAGGGAGCAGAAGCTCAATGCACAGGCATGGAAACATGGAACAGACTTATGAATATCAGAGGAAAGGGGGGAGGGGAGAGGGTGGGAAGAGATTAACCAAAGATTTTATATACATTCTATATAAAATCGGTGCACAGATTCGTGCACCAGCAGGGTCCCTCAGCCTGGCCTGCATCCTCCAGCAATCTGGGACCCCTTAGGGGATGTCAGACTGCCAGTTTTGGCTGTTCCCTGGGCTGGTTTTTGCCTGATCCCTGCAGGCCAGGCCGAGAGTCCCCACTGGTGCACAAATCCATGCACTGGACCTCTAGTATTGAATAAGAGCGGTAAAAGTGGGCATCCCTGTCAGGTTCAAAATCTTAAAGGAAATACTTTTAGTTTTTGCCCATTGAATATGATGTTGACTGTAGGTTTGTCATATATTATGGCCATTATTATGTTGAAATATTTTCCCTCTATTCTCACTTTGTGAGAGTTTTTGTCATAAATGGGTGCTGGATTTTATCAAATACTTTTTCTTCATCTATTGATATAATCATGTGATTTTTATCCTTCATTTTGTTTATGTTGTATATTTATTGATCTGCTGATATTGTACCAACCCTGCATCACCAGAATAAATTCCACTTGATGTATGATCTTTTTCATGTATTGCTGGATCCAATTTACTAATATTTTGTTAAGGATTTTAGCATCTGTGTTCATCAGGAATATTGGCTTATACTTTTCTTTCTTTGTAGTGTCTTTATCTGGTTTTGGCATTAAGACAAAACTGGCCTTCTAAAAAGAGCTTGGAAGTCTTCTCTGTAATCCACTCCAGGACTTTTTGTTTGTTGAGAGGTTTTGGGGGGTTTTATCCCCTTTTATTTTATTTATTTATTTTTAATTTAAATTCTTTATTGTTTAAAGTATTACATAAGTCTCCTTTTTCCCCACTGACCTCTCCCCGGCTGCTCCCACCCCCTGCACATGCCGTCACCCCACTAATGGTTATGCTCATATGCACACACACAAGTCCTTTGGTTGATCTCTTACCGCCCCCATGTCCCCCGCCTTTCTTCTTAGGTTGGATGGTCTGTTTTTGTTCAATTTATGTTGTTCATTATATTCCACATATGAGTGAGGGCATGTGATATTTATCTTTCTCCGACTGGCTTATTTTGCATAGCATAATGCTCTCCAGGTCCATCCATGCTGTTACAAATGGTAAGAGTTCCTTCTTTTTTACAGAAGTGTAGTATTCCATTGTGTAGATGTACCACTGTTTTTTAATCCACTCCTCTGCTGATAGGCACTCGGGCTGTTTCCAAATCTTAGCTATTGTAAATTGTGCTGCTATGAATATAGGGATGCATATATTCTTTCTGATTGGCGATTCTGATTTCTTGAGATATATTCCTAGAAGTGGAATTCTGGGGCAAATGGGAGTTCCATGTTTAATTTTTTGACAAAACTCCATACTGTTTTCCACAGAGGCTGTACCAGTCTGCATTTCCACCAGCAGTGCACAAAGGTTCCTTTTTCTCCACATCCTCCCCAGCACTTATCGTTTGTTGATAGCCATTCTAACAGGTGTGAGATGATACCTCACTGTCATTTTGATTCGCATCTCTCAGATGATTAGTGACTTAGAGCATGAATTCATATGTCTCTTGGCCTTCTGTATGTTCCCTTTTGAAAAGTGTCTATTTAGGTCCTTGGCCCATTTTTTTATTGGATTGTTTATCTTCTTTTTGTTAAGTTGTATGAGTTCCCTGTATGTTTTGGAAATTAAACCCCTTATCGGAGATAACATTGGCAAATACGTTCTCCCAGGACGTGGGCTTTCTTGTCGTTTTGTTGATGGTTTCTTTTGCTGTGCAGAAGCTTTTTATTTTGATGTGGTCCCATTGTTTATTTTCTCTTTAGTTTCCATTGTCCTAAGGGCTGTAATGGTGAAGAAAGGATAAACAAGTTTGATGAACCTCTGGCCAGGCTCACCAAGAAACTAAGAGAAAAGACCCAAATAAACAAAATCAGAAATGAGAGAGGTGAAGTAACAATCAATCCCACAAACATACAAAGGATTATAAAAAATACTATGAACAACCCTACTCCAACAAACTGGACAACGTAGATGAAATGGACATATTCCTAGAAAAATACAATCTTCCAAAACCCAATCAAGAAGAATAAAAAAAACATGAATAGGTTGATAACTACTGATGAAATTGAAGCAGTAATAAAAAAATAAATAAAACTTCCAGCAAACAAAAGCCCTGGTCTGGATGGGCTTCACTGAGGAGTTTTACCAAACATTCAAAGAAGAACTAAAACCTATCCTACTCAGACTATTCCAAAAAATTCAAGAGGAAGGCACACTTCCAAGCTCTTTTTATGAAGCTGGCATTACCCTAATCCCCAAACCAGATAAAGACACTACAAAGAAAGAGAATTATAGGCCAAAATCCCTGATGAACATAGATACTAAAATCCTCAACAAATTCCAGCAAATCGGATCCAGCATTACACTAGGAAGATCACACACCATGACCAAGTGAGATTTATTCTGGGGATGCAAGTCTGTTATAATATCCACAAATCAATAAATGTCATACATCACATAAACATATTGGGAGAAAAATCACATAATCATATCAATTGATGCAGAAAAAGCATTTGACAAAATCCAATACCCTTTCTCAATAAAAACTCTCAGCAAAATGGAATAGAGGGATCATACCTCAACATAATGAAAGCCTTATATGACAAACCTACAGCCAACATCATACTCAAAGGGCAAAAACTAAAACCATTTCACCTAAGAACAGGAACATGACAGGGAGCCCACTTTCACCATTCCTTTTTGACATAGTATTGGAAGTGCTAGCCATAGCAATCAGACAAGAAGAAGAAATAAAAGACATCCACATTGGAAAAGAAAAAGTAAAATTGTCATTATTGTAGATGACATGATATTATAGGTAGAAAACCCTAAAGACTCTAGACTACTAGACTTAATAAATGAATTCAGCAATGTAGCAGGATACAAAATTAAGACCCAGAAATCTATGGCTTTTTTATACACCAATAATGAACTCACAGAAAGAGAGGAAAAAAAAAAACAATCCCATTTACCATTGCAACAAAAAATTAAGATACCTAGGAATAAACTTAACTAGGGAAGTAAAAGACCTGTACTCGGAAAACTACAGGACGTTGGAAAAAGAGAGAGGAAGACATAAACAAATGGAAGAACATACTGTGTTCAGGGATTGGTAGAATCAACATCATTAAAATGTCCATACTACCCAAAGCAATCTACAGATTCAATGCAATACCCATTAAAATACCAAGGGCATATTTCACATACCTAGAACAAACTCTCCAAAAATTCATATGGAATTTAAAAAGACCCCAAATAATGAACACAGACACCAGCAGGGTGAGGGCATGAGTGGGGGCGTGGGGGAGGGCAATTCGGGGATAAGGACACGTATGTAATACCTGAATCAATAAAGAAAAAAAGAACCTGATATTAAAATGTAGCCTATTATTTGCAATATATAGTATGGTCCTCACTCATAAAGTATAAAATAAATATAAAATATCAAAAATAAAATAAATAAAAATAAATAAATAAATAAACCCCAAATAGCCACAGCAATCTTGAGAAAGAAAAACAAAGTTGGAGGGATCACAATATCAGATTCAAGCTATATTACAAAGCCACTGCTCTCCAAGCTGTCTGGTACTGGCACAAAAACAGACATATGGATCAATGGAACAGAACAGAGAACCCAGAAATCGACCCAAGCCACTATGCTCAATTAATATTTGACAAAGGAGGCAATTGCATACAATGGAGTCAAGACAGTGTCTTCAATAAATGGTGCTGGGAAAATTGGACAGACACAGGCAAAAAAAAAAAATGAAACTTTGATCACCTACTTACACCATATACAAAAATAAACTCAAAATAGATAAAGGACTTAAATGTAAGATGGAACCATAAAAATCTTAGAAGAATCCAGAGGCAGCAAAATATCAGACATACGTCGTAGCAATCTTTTCACCAAGAGTTTTTATTTTATTATTACCACCTTAATTTCAGTAGTTTTAACCTGTCTACTTGGATTTTCTGATTCTTCTTGATTCAGTTTTGGAAGACGGTATGTTTCTAGGAATTTATCCATTTCTTCCAGATTGTCTACTTTGTTGGCATATAGTTGTTCATAACATTTTCTTACAATCCTTTGTATTTCTTTGGTGTCAGTAGTTATCCTCCTCTTTCATTTCTGATTTTATTTATTTGGGGCCTTTTTTTTCTTGATGAGTCTGGTTAAAGGTTTGCCAATACTGTTTATCTTCTTAAAGAACCAGCTCTTGGTTTCATTGATCTCTGTATTGTTTCTTTGGACTCTATTTTGTTTATTTCTGCGCTCATCTTTGTTATTTCCTTTCTTCTGTTGACTTTGGCTTTGTTTATTGTTGTGTCTTCTAGTTCCTTTAAGTGTAAAGTTAGATTGATTATTTGAGCTTTTTCTTGTAATGCTATGAATTTCCTTCTCAGGACTGCTTTTGCTGTATCCCATAGATTTGGAGTTGTTGTGGACTCATTTTAATTTGTTTCAAGGTAACTTTTGATTTCTTCCTTGATATAATTGTTAACCCATTCATTGTTTTGTAACGTGTTATTTAGCTTCCATATCTTTGTGTTTTTCAGTTTGTTTCTTCTGATTGATTTCTAGTTTTATACCACTATGGTCAGAAAAGATGCATGATATAATTTCAAGCTTCTTAAATTTATTGAAACTTGGTTTGTGTCCTAACATGTGGTCTATCCTAGAAAATGTTCCATGTACACTTGAAAGGAATATATATTCTGTTGCTTCAGGGTAAAATGCTCTGAAGATATCAATTAAATCCATCTGATCTAATGTGTCATTTAAGGCCATTGTTTCCTTATTGATTTTTCTGTCTGGAAGTTCTATCACTGATATCAATGGGGTGTTAAAATTACCAACTATGTATTACTGTTGATATTTCCCTTTATGTCCATCAAGATTTGCTTTATATATTTAGGTGCTCCTATGTGGGGTGCATAAATGTTTATAAGGGTTATATGCTCTTATTGGATTGATCCCTTTATCATTATACTACAGACCCAGTGCACAAATTCGTGCAACTTGAAAGGAACTGTGGGCCGCGAGACTACAGTAGGCACAGGGGCGGGTCTCAGCCCATCCTCTGTGCCCCCACCTGGCCCCTCCCGCCTCAGCCCCTGGTCCCCTGTCTGCTGGCAGCCCCGCTCCCACCGCCGCTGCTCCCACATGCGGATGGCACCAGCCCCACTCACACCCACTGATAGCACAGAGCAATTGGGGCCAGCGCCAGCAGTGGGTGCAAGCAGGGCTGGTGCTGTCAGTGGGTGCAAGCAGCGACTGCTGCCCTGATTGCCCCTCAGGAGCAGGGAGAGGTGGAGAAGCCATCAGGGGTGATCAGGGCCAGCAGCCGCCACTCACACCTGCTGATGGTGCCGAGTGATCTGGACTGGCATCAGGCACCAGCAGCAGGTGCGAGTGGTGGCTCCAGTGCCGGCTGCAGGTACGAGCAGGGCCACTTCTGGCAGTGGATGCAAGCGGGGCTGGCGCCAGCAGCAGGTGCAAGCACCAGGAAGGACTGCAGCATGCAGGAGCAAAGAATTTTCAGTAACCACCAGAGGCTCGCCCCGATGACAGTGACTGGCACCCTGCCTTGGTCTGGTGCTCCTGCTCACTTGCTCCACCATCCCGCCGTGGCCAATGCCTGCCATGTTCTGCACATGCCCCCCTGGTGGTCAGCGCATGTCATAGTGACTGGTTGTTCGGTTGTTCCGCTGTTCAGTCTATTTGCATATTAGCCTTTTATCATATAGTATAGTGTTCTTCTTTATCACTTACTATAGCCTTTGTTTTAAAGTCGATTTTGTCAGATATAGGGATTGCTACTCCAGTTTTTTCTTATTTCCATTTCTTGATCTTGTTTATCTTTTAAAAAAATAACTCTTGATTCTTTGAAAAGAAAAATCTTTTTCCATTCCTTTACTTTTAATTTGTGTGCATCTTTCATACTGGGATGAGTCTAAACAGCATACATAGGTCTTGTTTTCTTATCTATTCAGCTACCCTATGTTTTTTGATTGGAGAACATAGGGCATTTAAAGTGATTATTAATAGGTATGTATTTATTCTTTTAAACATGTTCCTCTGGTTTTTTTTCCCTTCCCCTTCCCCTTCCCCTTCCCCTACCCCTTCCCCTTCCCCTTCCCCTTCCCCTTCCCCTTCCGTCTTCGTCTCCTTCTCCTTCTCCTTCTCCTTCTCCTTCTCCTTCTCCTTCTCCTTCTTCTCCTTCTCCTTCTCCTAGAAACCCCTTTAACATTTCTTGTAATACTGGTGTGGTGGTAACGAACTCCTTTAGCTTTTTCTTATATGAGCAGCTCTTTTTTCTCCTTTGATTTTTAAATGATTGTCTTGCTGGGTAAAGTATTCTTAGTTGTAGATCCTTGCTTTTCATCACTTTGAATAATTCATGCCAATCACTTCTAGTCTAAAATGTTTCTGTTGAGAAATCAGCTGACAGTTTTATGAGAGCTCCCTTGTAGATAACGGTCTTTTCTTGCTGCTTTTATGATTCTCTCTTTTTCTTTAACCTTTGACATTTTAATTATGATGTGTCTTGGTGTGGGCCTCTTTGGGTTCATCTTGTTTGGGACATTCTGTGCTTTTTGGGCTTATGTGTCATTTTTCCTTCACAAGGTTAGGGAAGTTTTCAGTCATTATTTCTTCAAATAAGCTCTTGTTCCCTTGCTTGCTCTCTTATCCTTCTGGTACCCCTATGATACAAATATTGGTACACTTCATGTTGTCCCAAAGTTCTCTTAAACTATCATCTTTTTATTTATTTGAGAGAGAGAAAAAGAGAGAAACATCAATCAGTTGCCTCCTGCACATGTCCTGACAAGGAATCAAGACTGCAACTGGGATATATGGCCTGTCCAGGATTTGAACCCACAACCTTTTGATGTACAAAATACACTCCAACCAACTGAGCCACACTGGCCAGGACTGCCCTCATTTTCTTAATATATATTTTTGTTGATTTCAGAAAGGAAGGGAGAGGGAGAGAGAGATAGAAACATCAATGATGAGAGAGAATCATTGATTGTCTGTCTCTTGCACACCCCCACTGGGGATCAATCCTGCAACCCGGGCATGTGACCTGACCAGGAATCAAACTGTGACCTCCTGGTTCATAGGTTGACGCTTAACCACTAAGCCAGGCCAGTCGAGCTATCCTCATTTTTTCTAATTCTTTTTTTCTTTTTCTAGTCTGTTTGGACATGTTCTGCTACCTTTTCTTCCAAATTGCTTAATTGATCCTCTGCTTTAACCAACCTATGGTTATTCCTTCTAGTGTATTCTTCATTTCAAATATTGTATTCTTCATTTCTGGCTGTGTTTTTTTATGGTTTTTATGTCCTTTTAATGCTGTTATAGTTCTTCCTGAGCATCATTATAGCCATTCATTTGAACTCTATCTGGTAAATTATTGCTTTCATTTCATTTAGTTCCTTTTATAAAGATTTCTCTTGTTCTTTCATTTGTGGCATGTTTCTTTGTCTTCCTATTTTTTCTGCCTCTTTGTATTTGTTTCTATGTATCAAATAGATCTGCTATGACTCCCAATTTTGATAGGGTCACCTTATGTAGTAGGTATCCTGTGGGACCCAGTGGTGCAGTCTCCTCAATCACTTGAGCTGGGTGCTTCAAGAATGTCCCTTGTGTGGGTTATGTGGGCCCTTCTGTTGTAATTGTGTCTTGATTGCTATTGGCCCATTTGTGCATGGAGTCACCCCTCAGGCTCACTAACTATGAGGATCAACCCCAAACACAGTGTATGAGCTTCTGTGCAGGTACTGACCACACAAAGTGGAATTCGCCTCAGCAAGGTCTAGTGCCTGCTGAGATCTCCCTTTGGGTATGCTGCTTATGAAGTTAATTGGATCCTGCTCTGATGTTTGAAGCTGGCCACTGGTTGTATTGATTCTGGGCCTCTTGGGAGGGACTCTGTTGCAGGTCAATGTCAGATGCTGCCTGTGACAGCCTGAGAAACCTGTCTGGAGCTACAAAGCGATTCATAGTTTGTGGCTGCCTCTGCTGGGCTTGGGTGTTCATGGGAAGGACCAAGCTGGACACCAACACTGGCTTTTACCAGTGCCAGGTCAGGGCTAGTCAGCAAATGTCCCAAGGAACCCTGAGAACCACCTCCTCCTATTCTGGGTCTGAGGCCACTTAGCAAAATCCCAGGGAATGCCAAGTCTAGCTTCCACCTGCTGGGTGCTCACACACCTTTGTAGTAGGGCGGAATCTTAGGGAGTTTGTCAAAGGGAAGCCAGAAGAGTTTATCAGGCCCAAACAGACCAAGATTTGGCCGAGTGAAGGGAGGACTCTGCATTGGTTATAAGCACAAGGCAAAAATTTCCCCTGTACTAGAGCCATACGATTCAGACTGTCCAAGATTCTATCAGGAGCCTCATCTCATCAGGGCAGGGACACCAGGAGTTGGAAGTGGGGGAGGTGCCAGTCAGGCTTTGGGGTGGGTGCAGGGACTGGCCACACAATTCAGTCTGTCCCAGATTCTGCCCAGATCTCGGCAGGTCAGAGCCACCAATCATTGGGAGGGTGGGGCAGCCAGGAGCCTGGAGAGTGAAATTAGCAGATCTCCCATGAGAGGGAGGTCCCAGTCAAATTTACAAGAAAGTGGGGTAAATTGCCCCATCCCAAAGCCACACAACTCAGTCACTGACACCTTGTAAGTCTGCTCAGACTTTTATACCCCAGCCCAGGCAGCTGACTCTGCAGAGTGGGGTTCAGAGGGTGGGGCTATTGCATTCCCCCAGGCTGATGCCATATGGAGGGGGTGAGGCTCCACTCAAGAATGATATTGTTGCTCTAGCCAGTTTGGCTCAGTGGATTAATAGAGTGTCAGCCTGCAGACTGAAGGGTCTCGGGTTCGATTCTGGTGAAGGGCGTATGCCTGGATTGTGGGCTTGATCCCCAGTAGCGGGCAAGCAGGAGGAGTGGATCAATGATTCTCTCCCATCATTGATGTTTCTATTTCTTCCTCTCCTTTCTTCTCTGAAATCAATATTTTTTAAAAAAGAAGTGATGTTGTTTGTGACTGGAGAATGACTCAGCATGGGGGGAGCGGGGTCTTGGTGGCTATCCTTTTAGCTTTCTCCCCAGAGGCACAAACCCCAGTCTCCCTTGCATGCCTCTAGTCCACTCCACTCTCCTCTGCCAAAGCCAAGGTGAGTAACTGTGAATGAGATTTTGTGCATCAGGCTCCTGTCTTTCCCTGATGGATAGAATCCCTGCTGATTTTCACAGCCAGATGTTATGTGGGCATTTCTTCCCAGCTCTGGTGCTCTGGACTGAAGAACCTGGTGTAGGGACTGAAACCCCATGCTCCGCAGGTAGAACTTTTGCAGCTAAGCTATCCCTCCAAGATTTCAGCCACTGCCCCTGGGATTGGGCCCACATCTTTTTGCATCTACGCCCTTCCTACTCATCTCAGTTTGGCTTCTTCTGTAAATCCTTGGTTATAAGGCTTCTCTTCAGTTAGTCTTCAGTTGGTTATTGTTCTGTCCTTCCATTGTAATTCCAGTTTGGTGCTGGGAGGAGGTGAGTGTAACATCCATCTACTCATTGCCATCTTGGATTTCTCTATGCTCATTCTTTCCCTTAAGTATGAAACTTGAGTTCTCTTTTATTCAACAAATATGATTGATTTTAACATAAGACTGGCATGGGTGGTTGCTGATGATACAGTAATAAATAAAGTAAATTTGGCCTCCCATCACAGACCTTAAATTCTAGTGGGTGATATTCACAAGTTATTGGTGTGATAAGAGCTGTACAGATAGAAATATAGGATACTTCAAAAGCATTTAAACATAGGAAATGGAAGCCCCAGGGTGGGCTTGGGTGGGGGTCAGTAGTGATAGTTCAGAGAAAAAGAAGGGCATGCACAAAGTCACAAAAAGGAGAGAAAACACTGTCCATCCAAAAAGCTGAAAAATAAATCAATATAACCACAAAATTCAATAAAAAATAAACCTTTGTGCCCAGCTGGTATAGCTCAGTAGTTGAGCATCAACCTATGAACCAGAACCAGGAGGTGATGGTTCAATTTCCAGTCAGGGCACAGTCCCTGGTTGCTGGCATGATCACCAGTGGGAGGATTCTCTCTCATTATTGAGGTTTCTATCTCTCTCTCTCCTTCTCCCTTCCTCTCTGAAGTCAATAAAAATATATTTTAAAAAAACAAAACGCTTGATGGTGAAAGATGGATCAGTTATAATATGTTTGAAATGCTACATCTAAGTGGAGACATGGAATAGACAGGGGCATAGATGGGCTTGAGGCCCAGGAGAAAAGTCAGGGTTAGACATACAGCTTTCTCATCTATCCAGTGGTCTTTTCTTCATCACAATACTCTTAAGAAACACATTAGTTGGAAGGCAATGGGAATACTTGGTGATTTTTATTAAAGAGTTGCCACTACTGTGTAGAAAGTATGAGGTTAGAAGAACAAAATTGTATTTTTCCTGCTGTTGTATTATCTTGCCTTAGAAGGCCTTCTTTTTTTGATGGTCTGCTCTGCAATCAATTGAAACCTAAATGAGGGCTCATCCTTTGTCTGGGCAAGTAGCTACAAACTCAGGGCCTTATGCTAACAAAAGCTTTTATTTCCTTTGTTGAAAGTTCTTTCTCATCATTTTCTAAGTATAATTGCTATTTACCCATTGACTTGTAAAGCAGGATTCAGTGTTAGATTAATGCTCAAAAGTTAACATTTGCCAAATTTAAACTCTGCATCACAAAATTACAAATGAAATAAATTATTATATATCTACATTGTATTTCCATCTGTCTCACCCCAATTACAGTGAAAATAAACACAAATTTTCAATATTCTGATAAGCAAAAAAGTTGGAGACTTACAAAGAGGTACTTATATATTTTGTCTAAATCTGAGTCAAGATCTATCCAGTCTCTTTTGTCACGTTAGAAAAATCTCTGTTTGCCTCTGAATAGTCTGCAAACATCTTCTCAGGTCTTTCCCAAGTTTCAGTAGCTTTCAGGGCAAATGGCATCAGCAGTCACATTTTTACTAAGTCTCTCTCAACCACTAAACCTCTCTACTGGTTTTCCATCTGAGTTTCAAGAATTATATCTTCTTCCTCTTGTTATCTCTAATTTTTACATAGTTTTTTTCCTGTTCTTTTTGCTTATATCTTTTTGCATGGTGTCCCCGTTTTTCACAAAAGTATTCTCTAGATATGAAAGCTCCTTTACTTTTTAAAAGTTGGGCATAACGTTTCATAAAAATAACAATCCAATAAAAATAACTACTGAGATTTCAACTATAAATTTTTTATCTTACTCATGTTTCGATAATTAAAACAGTGAAGCCCCTTTCAAAGGGAAGAGAAATAAAAGACTAATTGAAGTTGGTGGAAGGTACTTACTTATAAGTCATCACTTATCAATTTAATAAATATTCACTAAGCATGTCTTAAGATTTTCACACCTTACATATGAACAGAAAGCAATAAGGTCATTACTTTCTTCTTTTCACTCTATAACTCTTGCACCCAGAGCAAGCTTTCAGCACAGCCTGAAAAGCAACTAAACTGCCCTTGGATGATGGCGCCACCTCGTGGCTAGTTTACAAATCTGTTAAAGGCCATGTGTCTTCAAGTTCTCTATCTCAGGCAGTAACATTTTCACATTTTCCTTCCCTACACTTTTCCAATTCTTGCCCACCTATTTCATACAGATCTATCTTCTTCTTCCTACCTTATCTATTCTCTGTTCAATTTCTGGAAAAAATATACAAATAAACACACCAGCCTGTTTTAAATAAGCATAAGAAGAAAATGCCAGTCATATATTTGTAACAAAGAAAAGTCATGAGATGGAAGACATTAAGAAAGAATAACAACAGAAATTTCACCAAACATTTCCCTCCACTGCCTCATCTCTTCATTTACTTAATTTACTCAAGTAACAAAATGTCAAACAGAAAAATCTCTTACCAAGTCCTAGGATAGCAGCAATTTGCCTTCTCTTTAGAAATGAGCACAACTGCAGCGAGGTGCAGATGGGAGTTTGGAAATTTGTAGGCTAATCTGAGAATTTCTGCTACTTCTAATATTGTTCCTATAAGGAACTGCATTCATAACTTAAATAGTTTTTAATTATGGCCCTTTTATGGAGGGATTTTCTATAATTCTAACTTAGTATATCATAAAAAGAGTAAGTTGTTTCCAAATATATCTAAACAAGTATGGCTCAGACTGTTCTGTAAAATGGGAATAATAAAACTTGCTCTTTTTAAGGAAGAATTCAAGAAAATATTTTAAAGTATACTACTTTAGTATCTGATAAACATGAGATGTTCAATTTACTCTACCAGGTGAAAATATTTTGTAATTCTCACTGAGGCTATGTTTATTGATTTGAAGGAGAGAGGGGGGAGAGAGAGAGAGAGAGAGAGAGAGAGAGAGAGAGAGAGAGAAGAGGAGAGGAGAGGAGAGGAGAGGAGAGGAGAGGAGAGGAGAGGAGAGGAGAGAAGAGAAGAGAAGAGAAGAGAAGAGAAGAGAAGAGAAGAGAAGAGAAGAGAAGAGAAGAGAAGAGAAGAGAAGGAAAGGGGAGGGGAGGGGAGGGAAGAGAGGGAGGGGAGGGGGAGGGGAGGGGAGGGGAGGGAGGGGAGGGGAAGGGAAGGGAAAGGAAGGGAAGGGAAGGGAAGGGAAGGGAAGGGAAGGGAAGGGAAGGGAAGGGAAGGGAAGAGAAGAGAAGAGAAGAGAAGAGAAGAGAAGAGAAGAGAAGAGAAGAGAAGAGAAGAGAAGAGGTCAATGTAAGATAGAAATATTGATCTGTTGCCTCCCATACACGCTCTGACCAGGGATCTGCCAGCAACCTAAGTATGTGCCTAGACTTGGAATCAAACCACAACCTTTGGGTGTACCAGATGATGCTTCAACCAACTAAGCCATCCAGCCAGGGCCCAGGTGAATATTTTAAGAGTAGGTATACAATTGGGCAGATGTTCATTTTGGGGTCATTTTCTTATCAGTATTTAGAAAAATAAATCACAGCTAAAATCGCTAATATGAAAAGTGAGATGATTGGTTTAAGTAATCTCTGAATTTATATCTAGCTCTAAAAATACCCTGTAATTCTACTATGCTCAGAACCTCTGTCACAACTACACACAACTCACAGAACCACTTCAAAATTTAATATTGTCTATAGTGTCAGAGCACAAAATAAAACTACTCTCCCAAATGCATCACTCCCCATTTATAGATTTTTTTCCTATTAGGCAAGAAATTGGAAAATAGTTCTCTTACTAATTACATTAATATAAAGTGAGTTTTAGTTCCTCTGGAAGCTGTCTTGTGTGATTTCTGAATATCCTCATATTAACTATTATATAGACAGTCCTATAGGTTAGTATATATGTTCCTAGGAAGATGTTTAAAAGTTGAATCTGAAACTCAAACAATAGACCTGTTGTAAAGAATTCCATCTCATGAACAAGACAGGGATGCCTACTGTTACCATTCCTATTTGACATATACTAGAAGTGCTAGCCATAGTGATCAGACAAGAAGAAGAAATAAAAGGCATCCAAATTGGAACAGAAGAAGAAAAACTGTCATTATTTGCAGATGACATGCGAATTCCTATGTAAATAGAAAACCCGAAAGACTCCATTAAAAAAACTACTAGATTAAATAAATGAATTTGGCAATGTAGCAGCATACAAAATTAACACTCAGAAGTCTACGGCTTTTTTATACACCAATAATGAACTCACAGAAAGAGAAGGAAAAAAACAATCCCATTTACCATTGCAACAAAAAAAAATTAAGATACCTAGGAATAAACTTAACTAAGGAGGTAAAAGACCTGTACTCAGAAAACTACAGAACATTGAAAAAAGAGATAGAGGAAGACATAAACAAATGGAAAAATATACCGTGTTCATGGATTGGTAGAATCAATATCATTAAAATGTCCATACTATCCAAAACAAACTATAAATTCAGTGCAATCCCCATTGAGATACCAACAGCATATTTCACAGACCTAGAACAAACTCTCCAAAACTTTATATGAAATAAAAATTACCCCAAATAGCCGCAGCAATCCTGAGAAAGAAGAGCAATGTTGGAGGGATCACAATACCAGATATCAAGCTATATTACAAAGACACTGTTCTCAAAACTGCCTGGTACTGGCACAAGAACAGACATATAGACCAATGAACAGAACAGAGAACCCAGAAATTTACCCAAGCCATTATGCTCAATTAATATTTGACAAAGGAGGCAATTGCATACAATGGAATCAAGATACTCTCTTCAATAAATGGTGTTGGGAAAATTGGTCAGATAAATGCAAAAAAATGAAACTAGAACACCAGCTTACACCACACACAAAAATAAACTCAAAATGGATAAAGGACTTAAGGTAAGAAACCATAAAAGTCTTAGAAGAATCCATAGGCAGCAAAATATCAGACATATGTCGTAGCAATATCTTTACCGATACAGCTCATAAGGCAATGGAAACTAAGGAGAAAATAAACAAATGGGACTACATCAAAATAAAAAGCTTCTGCACAGCAAAAGAAACCATCAACAAAATAACAAGAAAGCCCACTGCATGGGAGAACATATTTGCCAACGTAATATCTGATAAGGGCCTAATCTCCAAAATTTATAGGGAACTCATACATCTTAACAAAAAGAAGATAAACCATCCCATCAAAAAATGGGCAAATGGAGACATTTCCTCTTTGCCACATCTACTGCGAGGATGAAGACCATTCTCAGCAATCAGACTGTGGACATCCCAGAAAATGTGGACATCACTCTGGAGGGGCGCACAGTTATTGTGAAGGGCCCCAGGGGCACCCTGCAGAGGGACTTCAACTACATCAATGTAGAGCTCAGTCTCCTCCGAAAGAAAAAGAAGAGGCGCCGGGTTGACAAATGGTGGGGAAATAGAAAGGAACTGGCCACAGTTCGCACTATCTGCCGTCATGTACAGATCACGATCAAGGGAGTTACACTGGATTTCCGTTACAAGATGAGGTCTGTGTATGCTCCCTTCCCCATCAACATCGTTATTCAGGAGAATGGTTCTCTTATTGAAATTAGAAATTTCTTGGGTGAAAAATACACCTGCAGAGTTTGGATGAGGTCAGGCGTTGCTTGTTCAGTATCTCAAGCCCAGAAAGATGAGTTGATTCTTGAAAGAAATGACATTGAACTTGTATCAAATTCAGCTGCTTTGATTCAGCAAGCCACAACAATTAAAAACAAGGATATCAGAAAATTTTTGGATGGTATCTACGTTTCCAAAAAAGGAACAGTTAAGCAGGCTGATGAATAAGATCTAAGTTGTCCAGCTATAGAAACACCGAGATGCCAAATGATTTGTCATTTGTTTGTGAAACTATAAAGATATACAATAAAAGCCTTGTATTGATTTGGGACAAAAAAAAATGGGCAAATGACTTAAATAGGCACCTTTTGAAAATGGACATAAAGAAGGCTAAGAGACATCTGAAAACATGCTCTAAGTCACTAATCACCCCCCAAGAGAAGCAAATCAAAAAGACAATGAGGTACCATCTCACACCTGTCAGAATGCCTATCATCAAGAAATCAACAAACAACAAGTGCTAATGAGGATGCGGAGAAAGAGGAACTCTCGTTCACTGCTGGTGGGAATACAGACTGGTGCAGCCACTGTGGAAAAACAGAATGGAGTTTCATCAAAAAATTAAAAATGGAACTCCCATTTGACCCAGAAATTCCACTTCCAGGAATTTATCCCAAGAAACCAGAAACACCAATCAGAAAGGACATATGCACCCTTATGTTCATAGCAGCACAATTCACCATAGCTAAGATTTGGAAACAACCTAAGTGCCCATCAGCAGATGAGTGGATTAAAAAACTGTGGTACATCTACACAATGGAATACTATGCTGCTGTAAAAAAGAAGGAACTTTTACCATTTGTAACAGCATGGATGGACCTGGAGAGTATTATGCTAAATGAAATAAGCCAGTCAGAGAAAGATAAATATCACATGCTCTCACTAATTAGTGGATTATAATGAACAACATAAACCGATGAACAAAAACAGATGTAGAGACAGAGATGCATCGATTAGATGCTCAAAACTCAGAGGGAAGGTAGGGGAGGGTGGGGGTGAGAGGGAGAGATCAACCAAAGGACTTGTATGAATGCATATAAGCATAACCAATGGACACAGACACTAGGAAGGTAAGGACATGTGCTGGGGGTAGGAGTGGCCAGGGGGAAGTAAATGGGGGGAAAGGAGACATTATGTAATACTATATGTAATACTTTAAACAATACAAATGAATAAATAAATAAATAAATAAATAAATAAAATAATTCCATCTTCTTATAACTACAAAATACAATAAAACCCCTAATTGTGGTTCTTGCAGGTGAAAATTTTAGAAGAGAGATGGAGTAGAAAGCAGATATAGTCATAAAGAAGCTTCCAGCAAAGGGCAAACAGTCAACACTCTGCTATTCCAGGAGATGAGGGAGCTGAGGGAGGCATGCTTTCTCCCATCCCTCCCCAGGGGCAGACATGAGGACCCCTGGAATTATTAACTCTATATTGTCCTCACCCCCCGCCCCATCCTTAGCCACCCCCTTATCCAAGGACACACAAGGAGCCTAGAGCAGGAGTGAGAACTGGGTAAGCCCATTTCCAAAACATCTAGCTGCTATGCCAAACAACTTCATCCTTATCTCATTCACCTCACACTTCAATGCCTAGAAATCTCAGATTTTAGGGTGCCTCCGAATCACCTGGAGAGCTTGATAAACTACAGATTGCTGATGTCCTTCCAGAGATCTGATTCAGCTGGTCTTGGGGGGTACTCAAGAATTTACATTTGTAACGAGTTCCCAGGTGATCCTGATGCTGTTGGTCCAGGGACCACACAGTGACAACATCTGCCCTGGAATATTCATTTTTCAACACACATTCATTTTCAAAATCTGAAAGCCCAGTAAATCATCCTTAGGCCTATGTATTTGATTATATGAATAGTGTGTCAAATGTGAAAAAGGCTAAAAACAGTTTGGTAAAACTTATCTTCCAAAAGTAACTTTTGTTAAAATAAATTCTTCAAAGAAGTTCATTTTTTAAAAGTATATTTGAATTGAAATAAATTCCTTCTAACATAACACATTATCTTGAGTTTTTAGATCTTCTAAATGCTTAGTCTGTGTCTTTTTGAAGTCATGTAATCTTAATACAGCTAAATATTTTCACCTTTCAGTCTCAGACGAAATTTTATTATAGAACATAAACTACTCTAAAAAATTGTAGAACAAATTGACCTTGGCTTCTTTATGTAGAACTTCACATAATGTGTCAGTTCTTTCAAAGTAGAATAATTGGGTAGCATTAGGAAAGGATTTCATCTTTAAACCAAAATATAAGAAAGTGGTAACAATAAAGACATCCAGGATAAAGGTGGTCATTTATAGGGGCTGTGAAGTGATAGTAAATTTAACAAAAGCACTTTTAAACAGTATAAACTTATTGAACATTTTGTTAACATTGAAGACTCTCACTTTCTTCTGAATTATTTAACTTGCGTTTGTATGGAGGCACAGAACTCCCCTGTCCCAACTAATTGCAGGGACTCTCCCGAGGGCAGGTTTAACTCTGGTGTCTTATAGGACACTAGAGGCCCGGTGCACAAAATTCGTGCATGGAGGACGGGGGTGTCCCTCAGCCCGGCCTGTGCCCTCTCACAATCCAGGACCCCTCAGGTAGGGTCCCTAGGCCTGGCTGGCGACCAGGGCCTATCGGGGCTTTCCTTCCCTGGCTGCCGGCAGCTGGCCTCGCTCCCGCCACTGCCACTGCTTGCCATCTGTGTGGTGCTGACCCCCTCCCCCACCACTGGTCATCTCCCTCTGCAGGTGACAGGCATAGGGTGCAATTGCTTGGCTGGCCTGGGCCTCTTTCTGCGGGGCGATTGACTGTGGGGCTCCACGATGGATCGCCCAGTAGAAGAGGCCCTGCCCACCCGGCTGGGGCTCCGCAATTGATCACTACACAGAGGGAGGCCCCGCCCACCACCGCAGCACAGCCTGCCAGGTAGCCTGGGCCTCCCGCTTTGGGGTGATCGATCACAGGGCTCCACGATCGATCGCCCAGCAGAGGGAGGCCTCACCCACCTAGCCAGGGCTCTATGATCAATCGCCGTGCAGAGGGTGGCCTGGGCCTCCCTCTGCGGAGCAATCATGGGGGGATGATGGGGCCCCCCCGACCAATCACATCACACCCACCTTGGCTGGTCTGGCACCAGTGCGTGTCATAGCGTGGTTGTCTGGAAGGTTGTCCAGAGGGTCATTCTGCTGTTTGGTCATTCAGTCCATTTGCATATTACGCTTTTATTATTATAGATATCTGGATGAAAGTCACCATGCTGCTTTTGTTAAACTCCACAGTCAGAAACCCCTAAACTCTTTGTAATTTTGTAGATCTCATTCCTATGGGGTAATGACTCTTATACTATGGTGAATATGCAGGTTCATTTCCAGGATATATCACTGTATATTTCTCTAAGAAATCTCCTAAACCACCAACTAACCCTGAATTCCTTATGAGTGACACTAATAATTCCCAAGACAATATCCTCTATAGAACTGCATTCTATCCTACATAATAAAGAGCTAATATGCTAATTAGACTGAACAGCAAAACAAGCATCCGGACTACCTTCCTGACGAAGCCAGGGCTGTGAGGGCCAGCCAAGGCTGCAAGGGGCTGTGAGGGCTGGCCAAGGCAGCGATGGCTGCGAGGGCCAAGCCCCTTGCACAAATTTCATGCACTGGGCCTCTAGACTATATATAAAAGATCAATTGCACTAGCTATTTACAAGCTGAGTTCCAAGTACATATTCATCATTTAAAAGTTTGTTTAGTTATTAACCTGAAAGAAACTGAAAATTGGCCCAATTATTAGAGTTATCGTCATGATTAAATTGGCCAGTGACTTATTTGATCATTGCTTATGGTAGTTGGTTCAAAAATCATTCATTTAAGTACTAGACTTACTGAAGTGATCTCTTAGTAAGCTATATAAATGTCTAGTCACTATGCTGTAGACCTCAGACTAACACTATATCTCAACTGTAATAGAAAAAAATGTTTATACTTTTTTGAAAAGGAAAAAAGGCATTCATTATTATGGTTTATTGCATATACTTAAGTTTCAAATGCAATGGATTAGAATATTAGCTAGACATGCTGGCTAAAAATATATATATTTAAAATGTCTTTGAATAATCCTGCAAATATTTAAATGCACAAACTATATAATCCAGTGATTCTCAACCTTGGCTACATGTTGAAATTATCTGTGAAGCTTTAAAAAATGGTGATGCCTGTGTTCTGCCTCCAGAGATTTTCATTTAATTGGTTTATGTATGATTTAAATGTGATTCTGATGTGCAACTAGACCCAGAGACCCTAGTTAAGAAAATTACTAGAGGATATATATAGATCAATCAAAAGCTCCTACTTTCCTTAAATATCAAAATAAATGTTTCTTATTAATTTCTATAATTGGATTAATAAATAGAGAGAAATAATTTATTCTCTAAATAAAGACGCTTTTTGAAAGTGAAAGTGTTATTATCTGTCATTGGCCCAGGTCAACAGGCGAAAGCCAGGACTGCCCTGGGCCAAATAGAGGGTCCTATGGTCACTCTATTTATAGACTTATGAAATATTTTTAACTTTGTATTTGAGTTTTTTTAATAGAGTGTATAGTTATATATTCTAGGGTATTCTGAGGTTTTTTTAATGGCAGAAAATGGTTCAGATAATACTTGAAAGGTTAACATTTAGATTCTCAATCCATTGGATAAATGCCTACTTACTTAGGATCATGTACACAGAGACGGTATGGGGACTAAATTAAGATTTGCTGGGAGAGCAAACTAAAATAGTAGAGATAATATTTTAAATATCATTAATTTCCTGTGCCAACCCCATTTCAATGGATAATCACATACAATATAATGCTGACTCTCAAAAATGGTAGATTAAAATAATTCATTTCTGTTTTTAATTAAAATTGAGAAAGTCAGAACTAATAATATAATGCGTGTCAGAGCTGCATGTGTGCAGCATCAAAGATAAGGAGGGGATTGCAACAGGGTTTGCTTCTTGAGTTCCTTGAAAATTCACAAGGAAAGCAGAGGGAAGGGGAGCTGGGAGCTGGGAGCTGTCACACAGGCACACGTAACACATGAGGCAGCTCTTTTGTTAGCTGACTAGCCAGAAGCCATCCCGTGGTCCGCTAATCACTCAAGGTCACCAGCAACATTGTCCATGTGCACCCAGTGTGGGAGCCTCTGCTCTCTCTGTGGAATCTGATGGATACATCCACTTTGGGGTGTTTCAGTGGTAATCTCTAGTATCATATCTTAATGCCAGCTGGGCTTGAAGATGACAGAAATAGTGTCCTGTTTGCACAAAGGCTTAAATAAAAGGGTTACTGGTGCCTGAAAAAAAAAATCAGAGATACAATGTACTGCTCTATAGTAAATCCGACCAGATCTCTACATAAGATTGACTTGCTGCTTCCTCCAGACCCTTCCTGAATTTCTGAAGTCCTCAGGCTGCAATGAGTAATTGCCTGTTGCCTTATTTTACAAAAAGTGTGACATGAGGATTATCAGGATGCCCTGTCTCGGAGGTTCTGTATATCTCTAACCCAGAACAAATCTTGATTTATAGGAACTTCATCCATTTCCACTAGAACTGCTTCTATATACTAGCCACACTACATCATGACTACAGTTATGAAATTGAGTTCCATGAAAAACTTTGTCCATAGCTAGAAATTCGAACAACAGATTTAAGAGCATTTCTGGTGACAGAGAATAGCCTAATCTTAGAAAAACAAAACCGCACACAGAAATTTTTATTTGCATCCCAGGACCATGAAGCCCTTAAAAAGGCTCTCCCCTTGCATGCTTCACATCACCAAATGCTTGAAATGTTCATGAGAGATGACGCAGGACAATTGTTTACTGACAAAATATTTTGGGGGGATGTTGAATTTAACAAAGTTGAATAGATTTTATTACAGTGGCCTCTTCAGGGTCTAAAATGTACTGTGAATTTCAATAAAAGCTATAAAGGAATCACAAAATTATGAGATCTTGAAGTTCTTTTTTGTTAAAGAAGCCTATGGAATTAGCAGTCTGAAGAATATACTGTATGACATACTGCATCATGGTCAGTAACTTCTTTATCAAGAATCTTTCCTTAACCTCCCTGGTACAACTTAAACCAATTACCTTTTGCCCCCAACTTTGTAAATTGAAAATATTAACTACCAGCCAAGAGGTCTATTGCCAGCAAAATATCCTTTAAGAATAAAGTGACATATAGATATTAACAAATAAAACGGAGTTATCACTGGCAAACTTTTTAAAAAAGAAATACCAAAAGGTATTCTTTTCTTTTTTTAATATATTTTTCTTGATTTCAGAGGGGAAGTGAGAAGGAAAGAGACACATCAATGAGAGAGAATCATTGATCAGCTGCCTCCTGCATGCCCCCAACTGGGGATGGAGCCTGTAACCCGGAATCAAACCCAGGACTCTTCAGTCCACAGGTCAACACGGTATCCACTGAGCCAAACCGGCCAGGGCAAAAGGTATTCTTTAGAGAAATAAAATCACAAATGGAAATGCACAGGCTCAGACACAGCAACAATGAAAGGGGCAAATATATGGGCAAATTGAGAGGAGGGTTACTGGAGTTAAAATATACTAAGATCCTTGCATTGTTAGAAAGTGGTAAAAGCACAAATTTAAATTAGACTTTTAGTCAAAGATTCATGATATAATACAGATATTTACCAGTAAAAAAAATAATAAAAAAATTCAAAAAAGAGTAAAAAGAGTGTTTAACTACTAAGATATTAAGGGGAAAAAATCCTATATAATAAAAGGCTAATATGCAAATCAACCGAACATCTGAATGACTGGTCGCTATGACATGCACTGACCACCAGGGGGCAGACGCTCAATGCAGGAGCTTCCCCCTGCTGGTCAGTGCACTCCCACAGGGGGAGCACCACTCACCCAGAAGCTGGACTCATGGCTGGCAAGCGCAGCAGCAGTGGCGGGAGCCTCTCCAGCCTCTGTGGCAGCGCTAAGTATGACTGACCGATGGCTTAGGCCCGCTCCCCCTGGGCCTAAGTTGGACATCTTCTGAGGGCTCCTGGACTGCGAGAGGGCACAGGCCAAGCTGAGGGACTCCACCGAGTGCACAAATTTTTATGCACTGGGCCTCTAGTAAACTAGTAAAAACAATACAAAAGGAGACACACAAAAAATAGTTTAAAGGAACTTAGCATAAATGGTACAAATAGAAAATACACAGTAAGATAGTAGTTTAAACCCAATTATATAAGTGATTACAAAAATATAAATAAGCTAAATCATTCAATTAAAAGACAAAAGATGTCATACAAAGGCATACACCTGGCTGGTCTGGCACCCACATGTGCCACTTTTTTAATCAAGAGAGAGATCCTCTCTCTGAATAGGCTGCCCAGAGAAGCAAGGGGTCCCAGCCCCATACCAGGCTCCCAGCCCAGGGTCCCAGAACTGGGAAAGAAGTCTCTATGAGCAGTAAGAACTATGGGCTATAAAAACCAGAGAGGATTTGAGTTCAGTGACACAGAGCCTGCTGGAGAACCAGCTGTTCCTCTTAAAAAACCAGCATCACAAGCTGAACTTACAAGGTCCTGCTTCCTCTAAACTCTAGCACCAAGGTGAGGCTTTGGGGGACACAGACACATATGAGAAGAAACTGGATTGTCTGGCATCAGAGCAGGAACTCAGGTGTGGCTTTCTCCCAGATGGAGGTGCTCACAGAGATCATTGTTCTTGTGCTAGGTCAGGGAGTCTCAAACCTATCAATAATAGGCCCAAAACCCAGCACCAGCACCAGCCTGCCTTGCTTCAGAGCTGGGCTTCTCATCTGGGCACTTCCAAACCTCATACAAAGAGGAAAAATCTGTAGATCTCTCTGTAGCTCCTGCTGGGTGGCCCCAGGCAGTGGCTGACTTTGCACCTCCCTGGAGACCCAAGAGCCAGTGTACCCAGTGGTCAGTGTCAGACCATACCAGATTACAAGTCTACAGATCCATAAGTGACACACTCAAGGGGCAGACTCAGTGAGCACCAAAGCCCCACTGAAATAAGTCCTGCTCCATAGGGGTGTCTCCTGCACAGCAGCTCTTCTGCTGTAGTTGCAATTGGTTCTCACAGCCAATTGGCCTGGAGGTCAATTCCTCCCAGTGACACCAACAACAATCAAGTCTCAACTACAACAAGATTGTGTTCACAGCCCACAAAGGGTTGCACCTAGAGGACCCAGCTCAGGTGACTGGTCCCTATAGGACACCTACTACAGAAGGCCACTCTACCAGCTCAAGGGGACATAGCAGCTCTACCCAATATATATATATATATAAACAGACACAGGGAAGCAGCCAAGATGGAAAGACAAAGAAACATGTCACAAATGAAAGAAATGGAAGAGAGCAGACTACTGAATATAGAGTTCAAAACTACAGTTATAAGGTTACTTAAGAATCTTCTAGAAACCTCCAAAAAAAATGGAAAAGGACCAGTTAGAAATTAAGCATACACTGACTGAAATAAAGAATAATATACAGGGATTCAACACTAGAGTAGAGGATTCTGATAATCAAATCAGCGATTTGAAATATGAGGAAGCAAAAAACATCCAACCAGAAAAGCAAAAAGAATAAAAAAATGTGAGGATGGTGTAAGCAGCCTCTAGGACAACTTCAAGCGTACCAACCAACATTTGCATTGTGGGGGTGCCAGAGGAGGAGAGAGAGCAAGATATTGGGGACATGTTTGAAGAATAATGACAGAAAATTTCCCTACCTGGTGAAAGATATAGCTTACAAGTCTAGGAATTACAGAGTCCCAAACAAGAGGCACCCAAAGAGGACCACACCTCTTTGTTAATTATGTAAAGATACATCATAATTAAAATGCCAAGGGCTAAAGACAAAGAGAGAATCTTAAAAGCAGCAAGAGAAAAGCAGTTAGTTACCTACAAGGGAATGCCCATATGACTGTCAGCTGATTTCTCAATAGAAACTTTGCAGGCCAGAAGGGAGTGGCAAGAAATATTCAAAGTGATGAATAGCAGAGAGATCCAAGATGGCTTCTGACAGGATGGCCAGCTGCAAGATAGTGTGTGAGTGAGAGAACAAAAGGAGAGTGTGTGGACATGTGGGGAGTGTCTGTATTTGTGAAGGAATATACCATTTATTTCTGCCTCACCCTTTCAGTTGAGGCATCACATCTTCTTTGATCCTCAAATGGGATTTACACCATCAACTCCTCTGTTTCTCCGGTGTTCATATACAAACTGAATTACACCATTGGCTTTCTTGGGCCTCTAGTTTAGACTTGGCAGATCATGGAACTTCTCAGCCTCCATAATCACATGAGCCAATTCCTCATAATAAATATATATAATTATAATTATATTAGAGGCCCGGTGCACAAAATTCATGGACTCGGGGAGGGGAGTGGGGGTCCCTCAGCCCAGATTGTGAGAAGGCGCAGGCCAGGCTGAGGGAACCCACTGGTGCATGACAGGGGCCAGGGAGGGATGTGGGAGGTTGGCCAGCTGGGAAGGGACCGCGGGAGGGCTCCAGGGCGTATCTGGCCCATCTCGCTCAGTCCCGATCGACCGAACCCCAGCAGCAAGCTAACCTATCAGTAGGAGCGTCTGCTCCCTGGTGGTCAGTGCCTGTCATAGCAACTGGCTGACTGTTTGACTGCCCCCTGGTGGTAAGTGCATGTCATAGCAAGCAGTTGAGCAGCCTTAGCATATCATTAGCATATTACGCTTTGATTGAACGGACGACCGGACAACTGAACACTTAGCTTATTAGGCTTTTGTAATATAGGATATTCCCTCATGGTTCTATTTCTCTGCAGAACCCTAACTAACACCTTAACCTTGCCAGTAATCATGGAAATGCAAATTAAAAATCACAAGATCTACACATTCACAGGAATGTCTAAAATTTAAGACTACAAATCCCAAATGTTGGCAAGAATTTGGAGCAATGGAAATTCTCATATACTGCCTATGATTATATAAATTAGCACAAACACTACAATGGATTGAAAATTTGTGTTCCCCCCCCCCCCAAAATTCACGTTGAATCCTAACCCCCAGTGTGATGGGATTAAGAGGTAGGGGCCTTTGGGAGGTAATTAGATCATGATGTGTGAGCCCTCGTGAATGAAATCAGTACCTTTATAATAGGGACCCCAAAGAGCTCCCGTGCTCTCTTCTGCCATGTAAGGGTATGTCGAGAAGTTATCAGTCTATATCTTCACCAGAACTTGACCATGCTGGTGTGGTTTATAAGCCACCCAGACAATGGTATTTTGTCATAGCAACCCACACTGACCAAGACAGCTGCTTTGGAAAACTGACTGAGATTCTACCAAATTTGAACATACATGTATCTTATGATCCAACAAACCTCCACTTTGATATATGCTTAATATACAAGTGTGCACATGTGCCCCAAATACGTGTACAAAAATTTTCATAGCAGCACCATACTTAATAGCCCCAAACTAAAACAATCATAATCTCTATTAATAGTAAAATCAATTCATAAATTACTATGCCATACAATAGAATACCAGACAGAATGAAAGAACTACAAGTACATGCAGCAACAATGACTCTCACAAACAAGTTGAATGAAAGAAGTTAGATACAAAATACAGACTATATGGCTTTCACTTATATAAAGTCCAGAAACAGGGAAGACCACTCTGCCATTTAATCCTCCTAAGAGAGTTTAGTCATATTTGAAAAAGCAAAAGGTACAGAGGAAAGGTCCTGGGGCACTGGCCATGTACTAGCTCTTTTGAAAAAATATATATTTTATTGATTTTTTACAGAGAGGAAGGGAGAGGGATAGAGAGTTAGAAACATTGATGAGAGAGAAACATCGATCAGCTGCCTGCTGCACACCCCCTACTGGGGATGTGCCTGCAACCAAGGTACATGCCCTTGACTGGAATCGAACCTGGGACCCTTCAGTCCACAGGCTGATGCTCTATCCACTGAGCCAAACCAGCTAGGGCCATGTACTAGCTCTTGACTTGGGTAGTGACTACATGGGCATGGTCCCCTAATAATAACTCGCTGAGCTCTAACTCTTGATTTGTGCTCTTTTCTATATTGTGTTATATTTCACTAAAATTTTTTAATGTAGTTGTCATTGATTAAAAAGGCGTTCAGCAATAATAGTAAATTATTCCTAAATTAATTCCTAAAATCTCAGCTTAATCTCACTAAGTCTGTGGCTGATGAGGGAAGCAGTAAGTTAGAAAGATAAATACATAATCCATGAGAAAGTCCTACAAGTTGTGTGATTTTAGTGGGTAACCCAAAAGCCTTCAGGTGCTACTAGTTGTGGTTAAATTGTGCTACTGAGGAATAACTAAATAAGATCTGTTATGAGTATGACTACCCAGCTGCTAAGCATTTTGAGAGAGATGCAGTAATTTAAATTATCAGGCAAGAAGCTCAGTCTAGAACTCACAGGGTTTTTTTTTAATGAGGAGAGTATGAACTATTTTAAGTCCTTTTCTAACACAATAGAATGTTATATTTGAAAGCAACATGAGAGATTACCTGCTCGATCTGACAAATAAAAAACCTGACACCTGGAGAGTTTGAATAACTGGTCAAATCAAAGTCATCTATGAGGAGGTAGGGCCGGGAAACAACTCACATCTATTACTAGTGCAGAACATTATCCATTTCTCCAGGCTGCTTCCCCGCCAACACCTGCTTTGACTGTTATGGTTGAAAAAAAATTGAAACCTAAGAATACTAAAAGTAGGGATTTGTGCAACTTTTGTCTTGACTTACTCTTATGAACAGGATCTAAATGTTCTTAAAACGTGACTACATTTGTACCTCATTCTCACAGCACTCCTGCCAGAATGCAACAAATATTATTATTTAGAAATTCACTCCAGTGCTTAGCTTTCAAATTCAGTTTTTAGGACACCATATAATGTAATTCCTAAGTAGGTAAAGGCATACTTCAAGAAAAGTATCAGTGAACCAACAAGAATATATCTATCTGCCTTTTATATCTGGAGCCTGAATTTCCAAATTACCCTAAGGAAACAGTGGTAACAATGAATGTCCTCTGCGGAGAAAATCTGCAATAATAATTCCATTTCAGGTCTCTATACATTTTTGTTCTTATTCTTTCTATTACCTGGCAACCGTAGAAGCATGTATCGCAGAGACACTGCAGGAAAAACAAATTTGTAGTATACACTTTGGAACACATTGGTACAACTGATGCTCTTTTCAATAACCATTCTACTTGGATTCTTTCCTCTTTAACAGATTTTAAGGTATCAATTAATAATTGAATATTTAATTAAAAGGATTTTTCCTATCGGCAGGTACCACATAGGTTATATGTCATAAATGTCTGTAAGATTAATAAAGTCCATCCAATGTATTTCTCTGGAAGCATCTATAATAATCATTTGTACAAAACAAAATATTTTTCATGCATAAATACAGGGTGGGGCAAAAATAGGTCAACAGTTGTATGAAAATAATACAATAATTAATAATAATACAATAAACTGTTTCATGTCCTCACAACTGTAAACCTATTTTTGCCCCACCTGTATTTCTGGAAGGACTCACAAAAACCTAGTAATAGTTGCCTCTAAGAGAACTTAGAAAAAGAGAAAGACTATTTTTATCCTCTTTTGAACTGTTTGAGTATATATCTATTTTAAAAATAATTAAAAATAGTTAAGGCCACATCTATTTATACCTTCATTTTACATTTTCTAAAAATAAAATATTTATATATTTTTCTCCATCTCTCCCTTCAACCACCAACCCCTCCCCAAACATACATACATACATACCGGCGCGTAATAAAAATATTTTGGCAATGAGACTAGTTTTCAAAAGGACAGGACAATCAAGTACTCACCTATCCCTAACTTCTCTCTCAGAGCTTCCTTAAATAGTATCTCCTTTTAGAAACTCAAAACGTAAAAATAGGAATTACATCTTTTTCCTGGGCAAGAGGCACCTAACTACCCCTCTGCCCAAAACTGGCTGACCTAGGGCCTCCAGGAGGCACTACACCATTTCCCCACTGAAAGGGAGTTGCTAGTCTCTTAAGGACACTTAAAGTGACTCTCAATCCTGTAATGCTAGAGAGAAAATTTCTGACACCCCTGGATTGCCACTGCCTCTCACTTCCCACCCTGGGGGTGGGTGACTCAGTCAGTTGGAGGACCAGAGCCATTGGACCTCATTTCTCAGTTTAGTGAAGCTATTTAACCACAGTCCCAGGTACGGGCAGTCTCCTTTCTCCACCCAGGTCAATAGGAGACATCAACCTAGAAACTGTTATGTTTAGAATACACAAAGCAAGTTACCTCCCCCAATCTATCACCAATGAAACTGACAGCATTACTCTCTACTGGCATATTCTCTTGACTCACTTTTCAATTGGTTTTAAATTGGAATAGAGAGGAGGGGTGCCATTTATTGAAATCTGTGCAAGTGGCTCAGCCCTCACAGCCGCGACTTCATCTGGAAGGTCATCTGGAAGGACGTCTGGAAGGTCGTTCGGCTGTCTGGTCTAATTAACATATTTTGCTTTTATTATTATAGATATCAAAAACCCTAACAGATATATTATCATGTTAAATGTATATCTTGGTCACAAAACACACTCTAATTTCAGAAAATTTAAAATGGTTGGAAGTGAGGACCTTTAAATAAAGGAAACAGGATGTATCCTTATAACCCAAACAGTTCAAACTCACTCCTCTCTTGTCTGTTAAATTCTTAATGTGGCATCCCTTATCCAAAACCTAGCCACTGTTGAAAGCATGCTTAGGAACTAATAATCAGATAGTAGCAGACTACATTTCATTGTCTTAAGTGGGAAAAATGATAACGCATGGCCAACCCACCCCAAAATCCTCACTAATCACCTCAAATATCAATAAAACATCATTTAACGGCTATAAATAACTCGCCAAGGATTTCTGCATAACATAAAAGGTTAAATACACAAATAACCTAATCATCAAAACAAAAATCCCTATTAGTTAGGCCTGTTTGTGGACAATGCACATAGATAAAAGACAGTATCAGATAAGAATTCCTTCTTCACTATAAGGAACATGTTTTTTAATGTAAATGACAATAAAATAATGCATTAAAGATAATATCTAATGTGAACCCCGAGTTAGTAGGCCCACGTACCTGGCAGAAAAAACTGTGGGGCTGATGTAAGGATAACCCCCAGAGACTACACAACGTATTTAAACAATGGAGCCAGAAAGGCAGGGACCTGTTGAGCAGGCATTCAGGTGGGGCCGCCACTCACCCACATCCCCTCTCTCTCTCCCTTCTTTACTCTTTCTGTTCTAATAGACAGTTGGGGAAAGGGATTAGCATCTACTGAATGCAATGTACAACAGGCATGTTATCGGAGTTCCTCATGCCATCCCTATGGTATAGATATGATTGTCCCCATCCTGCAAATGAAAACACTGAGACTCACGGACTAACTGCCCACGAGTCAGGTCACAATACAGCTGGTAAGTAGCAGAGCTGAGACCCAAGTCCTGTCTCACCTAAAAGCTCTATCTTTTCCTATGAACTGCACCGTTTCAGTTATTCAAACCAAAAGCCTCAGAGTCATCCTTGACCCTCTCTTTCTCTGACAATCTACAAGTCATCTGTCAGCAAACCTTGTTGGCTCTACCTCCAAATATATTCAAAATGCAACCAGCTCCAGCATGCTGCTGCAACCTGACCCACACCATCGTCCTCTCTTTCCTGGATGACTGAGCAGCAACCTGGTCTCTCTGCTCTTGCCCTTTGCCCCCTCAGTCTGTTTTTAACACATCAGCTAAAGCAATCCTCTTATAACCTAAGCAGATTATGTCTCTCCTCTCCAAGGGCTCCCCAAAGTCATGCACAGAGATATACAAGACTCCTCCTCTTACATATACACGTGTGCAGGTACACACACACACACACACACACACACACCCTATAACCCTCTGACTCATTGCCACTTTTCCTCACTCACTCCAGTCCACCACTCTGAACATGTCAGGTTTACTCCTATCTCAGAGTCACTGCATTAGCTGTTCCTTCTGCCTGACACACTCTTCCCTGATATGATTCCTCCCTCTTCAAGATTTCATTAAACTGTCACTTTCTCAATGAGGTCTGCCCTCAATCATAGCAACACTTCTCCCCCCACCACAGCCCTGATCTCCACTACTCTGCTTATTTTCCCACTAGAGGCCTGGTGCACAAAAATCTGTGCACTCAGGGAGGGGTCCCTCACCCCGGCCTGTGCCCACTCGCAGTCTGGGACCCCTAAGGGGATGACCACCCGCTGGCTCAGGCCCGCTCTCCGGGGGATTGGGCCTAAGATGGCAATCAGACATCCCTCTGGCAGCCTGGCAGCCCTTGGGGGATGTCCACTTGCCAGTGGGGAGCAGGCCTAAGCTGCAGTCGACATCCTTAGCACTGCTGAGGCGGGAGAGGCTCCCACCACTACTGCTGTACTAGCAGCCGGCAGCCTGGCTTGTGGCTGAGCAGAGCTCCCCCTGTGGGAGCACACTGACCACCGGGGCAGCTCCTGCATTGAGCGTCTGCCCCCTGGTGGTCAGTGTGTGTCATAGTGACCAGTCATTCTCAGTCTTTCTGCTGTTAGGGTCAGTTTGCATACTACACTTTTATTATATAGGATAGAGACCTGGTGCATGGGTGCGGGCCGGCTGGTTTGCCCTGAAGGGTGTCCCGGATCAGGGTGGGGGTCCTGCTGGGGTGCCTGGCCAGCTTGGGTGATGGGCTGATGGGTGTTTGCAGGCTGGTCACACCCCCTTCAGGGTGGGCGTCCCCACTGGGGTGCCTGGCCAGCCTGGGTGAGGGGCTGAGGCCGTTTTCAGGCTGGCCAAGCCCCCTGGCAACGGAAGCTCCCAGCCTCTCCTTTTTTCTTTTTAATTCTGGGATTTATTTACCTTCTATAATTGAAACTTTGTAGCCTTCAGAGGAGCTCAGAGCTGGCCAGGGCAGGCGGAGAGACGCTTGGCTTCCTCCATCACCAGGGGCAATGCAAGCCTCCTGCTCACTCTAGCTCTCTGGCCATGGCCGGCTGAAAGCAGGTATTTGGGGTTTATTTACCTTCTATAATTGAAACTTTGTTGTTTTGAGTGGAGCTCAGAGCCGGCGGGAAGCTTGGCTTCCTCCATCATTGGGGCAACCAAGCCTCCTGCTTGCTCCAGCTCCGTGGCTGCCAGACGCCATCTTGGTTGGGTTAATTTGCATATAGTCGCTCTGATTGGCTGGTGGGCGTGGCTTAAAGCATAGTGAAGGTATGGTCAGTTTGCATGTTTGTTTTTCATTAGTGTAGATGGCACTTACACCCTTTAATATACTTTGTTTTTTTATATATTTTATTGATTTTTTACAGAGAGGAAGGGAGAAGGGCAGAGAGTTAGAAACATCAATGAGAGCGAAACATTGATCAGCTGCCTCCTGCACACCCCTATTGGGGATGTGCCCGCAACCAAGGTACATGCCCTTAACTAGAATCGAACCCGGGACCCTTCAGTCCGCAGGCTGATGCTCTGTCCACTGAGCCAAACCAGTTAGAGCAATATACTTTAGAATGTGTTATGTATACTGTCTGCTGTCTCCTCCCAACTGAAATGTAAATGTCATAAGGTAAGGATTGGAGTTGTCAGGGGTGTTCACAGAGCCTAGAACTGTACCTGGCATATTGTAGGTGCTCAATAAACATTTGTTGTTGAACTAAACACTACCTCCACGTCATTCACTACCACATCAGTAATTATTTATTGGACTTTTAAAATATCTTTGGGTCATATAGCTCACTGAGAATCTGATAAAAGCTATGAACTCTCCACAGGAATGTATGTATGTATGCACATTCAAACAAAATTCTTCTGTATAATTTCAGTGAGTCTCTGGACTTGCAGAAGACTGCCCATGAAGACCTAAACCCACAGGGATACATAGACTACTTAGGTGTCCTTGATAGGCCATTCGAGACACCATGAATGGAGTGAGAGTTTCTGCTGCAGAGTGAGTCCACAAAGCACCAGATGTCCCTTGTTATGGCAAGCACTGGAGTAGGGCTTCCAGGAAGGGGGCTGTGTGGAAGGAGAGAATCAGAATAAGACTATGCTAGAACCAGAGCAGCAGATAAGCAGGAACAGCAGCTCAAGTTCTTGTTCTTGCCCTCATCCCTGCTATTGTCAGGCTGACCAGGCCTCCACCCCTGCCAACCCTGCCCTAGATTACATTAAAGTTAGACCAGGAAGCAGGGGCTGGCCTCCCACAGAATGGGGAAGGCCCACAAGTAGCTCTGGGGTCAACAGTGGAGGACAGAAAGAACACTCCCAAGTAGAGACAGCTGGAAGAGCAAGAAAATTCTGGTGGCCTCCCACCTGAGGCAAGCACTCTCAGTTTTCATACGTTTATGTGCAAATGTGTCTACTTAAGAGACTCCCTGAACAAAGAGACAAAATAAAAATGTTTAGGGGCTTTTTATTTCTCTTCAGGGGAAAAATAAACCTTCTACAAATATATAATCAAAATCAATCAGAAGTATAAAGTACTAAGAAATGGGCCATTTGTTAGAACACAAAAGATGTTTTAGAGAAAATGAATGGTCTCGATTTTCTTTGCAATGATATTTATAAATAGTAGGTTAATAATTGAAAATTGATTGTACTGACAGAATGACTCCACCTGGAATATTTGGCCTTTGGTGTTCCATTTCCTTTCCTGCCACAGAAAGAGAGGTCAGGTAAATGTTATCGGAATTCCTCATGCCATCCCTAGCAGGATACGAGATCAGAGAGGAGAGGGGGTGAAGGTATCATTCTAGGAACTAGGAAACAGACACAAAACTCAACATAACCAGTCTCTCCTTCAAGATAGCTATTCCCATAGAGAGCAGAGCAATGAAACTGAATAGACTAATTACTGCAAATGTCTGCTTAAAGAGCCAGTGTAGAGAAGAGGCCTGGGAAGTCCACTCATGTGGTGAAAGCAGTGGCATGGTGTCCAGTGAGAAGAGGGTGCGGCTAGAGAAAACACACAATGCAGGGAGAAACATCCACTGAGGAAAGTTGACTTCATTTGTTAGAATTTCAAAAGCAATGCAAATGTTGCAGTCAGGGATGCTGGGTGAGTGGTGGCAGTGTGGATTCTTTTCAAGACTAGATATGCAAAACATCCCCACAGACTGAGGAGAAATATTGAGGAGAAGTATGGTTGCACTGATTCTAAAAGGAAGTGAGAGACACAGAGCCAGCTCGCTGTCCCCTGCTGAATGGCCCTGAACTCTGCCTACCCCTAAATGCAGCCCTGGAATAGCATTTGTTAGGAATAAGAACACCCATCCTTGAGGAGCACCCCACGTTTACACAGACCCTCCCCGTCCACAGTCTCACTGGACCTCAAACAGCCTGTGACTTGGTGGCACAGTTCCAAGACAAGGCCACTGAGCCCACAGTGTGACTTCTCAGACCACACAACCTGAACCATCTTATTGTGGCCTACAAAAAATAAATAAGTAAGTCAGAGAACCTCATTCACGCCACATCTACAACATCGGCTTCAGAGCTCCACACTTAGAGCCCTACTGAAATTTAGGTGGGCACAGGACTCCACATTGGTTCCACGATGCTGTCCTGAGGAGCTTCACCTTGTCCTAAGACCCTCTGAAAATGCTCTGGGTCTCCAAAGCTAAGGTAGCAGCTAGAAGTTCAAAGTGTCTGTAAGAGCAAGTTTCAAAGGTCCTGAAATTTCAGGAGAATTCACTCAGAGCTATCCTGACCCCCACCCCCACTGCTCCCTACATTTTCATAGACCTAGAATCCCAGTCTCTAAAGTAGTGATTTTCAACCTTTTTCATCTCATGGCACACATAAACTAATTATTAAAATTCTGCAGCACACCAAAATAATATATTTTTTGCCAATCTGACAAAAAATTAGGTAAGATTTAGATTCAATCACACCAGATGGCCATTATTGTGTTGGCCATTGTCATTTTTTTATTTGACAATCTAAGGGAAAAGATGTCAGTGCCCCTGACTAAATAGTCAGGTAGTGCATGTTTTAAAAATTCTAGCAGCACACCTCTTGAAAATCGCTGCTCTAAAGGGTTAAACTTCCTGGGCTTTTGTTATATAGGGTAGTTACAAACATATGGATTGAGCACACTCTTCAGAGTTTTTTTTTCAACTTTCCTTATGGTTCTTTCTGACCATCAGTCTTAGCCTTAGATCAAGTTTACCCCCCATTTTGGGCTGCATTCCCAAATATCAGGTCCCCTTGACACACCTGAGGGTTTGTATCATGTCTTACAGGGAGAGTAGTAGCCTTTGGAAGAAACCTAAACATTTTGGAGTACCTGTCAAAAGGCTATCCTACATAATAAAGAGGGAATATACTAATTGACCATCACAACCTCACAAGATGGTGGCGCCCACAGCCACAAGATGGCGGTGCCCAGTCCCCTCAGCCGAGGGCCTTGGGTCCTCCTGCACCCCCCCCCCCCCCCACTGACTGAGGCTCAGGCAAGCAGGACCAGCAGAGGCGCAGGCAAGCCTCAGATGGTGGCTGCCCAGCCGCCCAGGGCCAGCCCAAGGCTCAGGTAACCAGGGCCGGCTGAGGCTTGCACTGCTGGCAGTGGCAGCAGCAGAGCTGTGATGGGGCATCACCTTCCCCTGATTGCTGGGTCACCTCCCGCCTCTGAGGGCTCCTGGACTGTGAGAGGGGGCAGGCCGGGCTGAGGGACACCCACTCCATGCATGAATTTTCATGCACCAGGCCTCTAGTTTTAAATAAAAACCTACAAAACAAGGTAAATTTGCCACCAAAATATTGCTAAAGAGTGATCAGCATGTGCCTAAGAAAACACTAAAGGACAACAGCAGAACAAATATTACTAACTTATAAATAAACTGATGGCAAACACGGAGGCTGATCTTCCTGAAAACGTCTTACTGTCCCACTGCTAGGCACAAGCATTTACAAAGCTACTACGAAAACCTTGCACTCCCCAGAAATCCCAATGAAGTATGGCAGCAACAACATTTGCATCTCACTGTGCTGGCTGTGAGACATGCCCACATTTCATGCTCGGTATTACCCACTATCTGGCAGGGAAATAGGACGGATGTTATCAGCCTTGTTTATATATGAAAATATTGGGCCCTACAAAACTTTTTAAAAGCTAAATGAATTGACAAGATTACCCAGCTAACAAAGGGGGGAGCCAGGGTGAGAACCCATGCTTCAGATTCCAAATCCAGAGCCTTCTTCTCTACCCTGTACTGTACTGTGACCTACTCCAGGGCCCTGAGCTGGGAGGGTGCCTGGGGAAGTTCTGGGTAAACAAATGTGGCTCCTCCACATTAAAGTCCTGAAAAACAGCACAGGTTGGGGCAGGAAGGTGAGGGGGATAGTGGAAGGGGTGGTGGCCAACTTTTTAAAACTTCATCCTGATATGATTAGACTTTGAACATTCTTAATTGTACCCACAATTGCACTGTGTCACAGGTAACATAAATGTCATTCATATTTAAGGTTATTTGCTATTCTTAGTTATAGTTTTACCTTTCAGTTTTATTCCTGGAGTCTATATTAGACTTAATCTCTATTTAAGAAATGTAAGCAAGTCTGTGAGAGGAGAGAAAGTCTTAAAAGCCTGCTCACGGACTCAGGGAGTCCAACCTCAGATTCAATATTTGCCTCAGATAATCCTTAAGTAGATAAGAAAATATTAAGAACATATATCCCAGAAATCCTTAATACTTCCATGAAATCTTCTAGCATTTTATTTCCCAAGGTTCCCATGCAGAAAACAAGTCAGCACAGAATGCATGACACCATGTATATCTTATACTACAGGAAATGGATTAAAAAAAATATGTACTTGCGTTTACTTGTATATGCATAGAGACTTTGGAAAGGGCATAAGATGCTAATAGTCCTGGTTTCCTGACTGGAGCTGGGAGAGGGGACTGAGCAGATGAAACCCAGGGTAGAGGGAGACTTCATGACAAAAGTTTTTAGGTATTTTGATTTTGAAATGTATGTACATATTCAAATACATTTTTAAAAATCAATTGAATTATTTTTAAGATTGTATATATGATACCTTGAAATTTTGAACTACATTAAATTCCACATGAACTCAGGAATTATAGATTTCATTAAGCTAACTATAAGAAACATCTAAATTAGGTAAGTCCTCATTAAGAAATCAGAAAACAAATGTGAATTTTATACATTTCTTTTGGTAAATCCTTATCAAATCATGTTTTATACTTCCAACCACACTAAATTTCCTTAAATCCTTAAACTCTCTTCAGTGTTTATAATAATAGATCTTGAATTTCATAGGAAGAATAGTTTCAATTTCTTATCATTGTAATGAAAAATATTTTCTTCAAACAATAATGATATACTTTAGCAATACTTTTTATATAAATGTATACAAAAACAGGAAAAATTTGCAGGATATATATATCCTATATTCAGTTCTAAAATAGCAGTCATTTTGGTTCCTTTTACCAGACTTTTGAACCATTTCAAATGATCTCTCGATCAGCTCTATTTCCTCCATTTAAAATGTAGAAACATAAGTTAGCATCCTATTCTCACAAATCAAACTCATTTCAAACATATTGGTTGTATAGGCAGTTCTCAGGTTACGTTGGACTCGACATACGTCGTTTCATGGTTATGTCGCCATCTCCCATTTATTTATTTTAAAAAAATCCATCATTTCGACGTATGTACATATGTGCTTTATGGTTTTTATTATTTATTTACCACAAGGTCAGGAATTGTTATCTTTTAAAATTTTTTTTTACTGTTTCACTTCATTACTGCCGTGTATGTGCTCCATGTGAGTGATATAGGTGCTTATGTAGGTGGGTTTGGACTTACGGCAAAAATCACGTTATGTCTCGCCATAGGAACAGATCTCCGACGTAACCTGAGGACCTACTGTATTTGGTAAAGGAGAACGTTCAGCATTAAGCACCACAGTAGCACATAAATTGAAAAGGTGAACACGGACCAGGCACTCCATGCCAGGAATTAAAGTCTAATGTTTCCACTGACATGAAGTCATTGCATTTTAAGTAGTTAAGTAAAATGAGCAGTTATATATTTAGAAAGATCGCTTGCATTGCAAAGTGGATAATGGAATGGGGACGGGCAATCCTGGTAATTATTAGATAATCCAGATGAGAACGTGAATTAAGGAAAGGCCATGGGAATGACAAAGAGGGGATCAATGTGAGAGATTATGGGGGGGGGAGGACTAGCAAGAATTAGTGGCCAATTTGGACATGGAAGTACTTTGATCACCAACATCTGATATGAGTAATGAAGTGAATGATGCTGATGAGAAGGAATGAAGGAGGAGGAGTAGATTTGGGGGTGGAGGAGGTAGAGAAGTGTATGTTTGATGTTGATAATGTCATCTTTAAGATATCTGTCCTGATTTAAATGACTGGTAAGTAGTTGGATAATGGTGTGCAACTAAAGAGAGAACCATGGACTGAGAATATTCACCAGGCATCAGCAAAAAGGAGATAAATGAAACTGGGTTTTCTCTGACAGGTGTGACATGGGACAATAACACTGCTTGCCCAGAAAGTGGTTGTGTGTACATTTTTGGCTGGTAAAAAGGCTGATAACCCCAAACATATTTTAATAATCCATGTAAGTAATACACCACTAAAATTCTGAACAATTCAAAGGAAGAAGGATGAAAGCACTTTTATAAATGAAATACCACTTAATAAAAATTAAAAGGTCTATTATGAGCAAGAGGTTCGCTAGTGCATTTTCAAAATGCAATCTGTGGAATGTTCTTTCTCTGCTGGAAACCTATATATTTATCTCAAAGATATTTTTACAATTTAAAAAATTATTGCATACATGCTTACTCTAAAAAAGGAATTTGACTGACATGATTCTTTTCCTGATCTCTCCAGGAAAGAGAGGAATAGCAGACACTCCATGCAAATAACACCATCCTATTTCGTCCAGGCAGGAGGATTAGACCCCAGTGCACGTATTTTCTTCAACCCTGAAGGCCTGGACTTGAAATGAACTCAATGACTTATTTTGCACCTTTCACTTAAGATGTAAGCCAGACGTCGCCTAAGCTGCCAGCTCCATGCCCTTTTCTAGGGTCCCATTTGGTGGTGGCCCTCTGTATCTTATCACTCAGCCTAAGACCTCAATGAAAAAGAAAATATCTTCACCCTGTCTCTTCACCCAACCCAGAAGCTGAGATTAAGGAACAGAAAAGCCATGGCACACTCTCTACCTTTCGGTCTCCGCCACCCTCCTGAACCTGTTGGGCTACCATGCTCTCTAGCTGACTATTTTGCCTCCTGGAGTCTCAAGCAAGGGAGGGAGCCTGAATTCATAGGTACCACCTGGGGTATGGACTCCTTGCCTCCCTGACACAGATCACAGGTATATGCCTTCGAAAAGCGGCTATTAGCTTGCAATAAGAATCTTGTCAACTGAACTTCTGATCCATGAAGGTCTTGTGACTCTGGCCTGATATTCTCTTTTTGAGGTTGGGTCAACTCAGACTTACTGCCTAACATGGTGCAAAAAAACAAACAAGCTTCACATGTCAACTGGAAATAGCATATTCAAGCCTATTGCTGCATCTCAACTATCCATGAAAAAGTGCTAGCTATCCCTCAGGGAGAAGCTTTATCCCCACTCTGCCACCTGAAGCAACAATTGTAAACAACACTTTTTTCCAGGGGTACCATGTGAGTCCCCAGCACTGTATTTCTTGTGCAAGAGCCAAACAGTAATTTGCCGCTCACACAGAGAGCTGTGCCTAAAGGTGCAAGAGAATTTCAAGTATTTAAAGAAATGACAATAGTAGATCTTGTAGCCCTCAGATGACTGAAGATATCTTTCCAAAATATGAGACATCTCTTGGTTGCTCTGAGGAGTTTCCAAAGGAATAGCTGACTCATTATTTATATCCACCCTATAAGCAGTTTCCCCTATAATGGGAGCCATCTACTTAGAAATCTGTTCCTGACTTGAGCTGAAATGATAAATGACATCATCTTGGCTCTGTATTCCGATCAGCTTCAACTCACTGGCCTAGGCTGTCATGGGTGATAAAATTGGCCTGGAATTCCTCCTTGCAGGCCTGGGTGGAGTCTATGCATTCATTAATACAACTTGTTATAGCTGATTAAGGCTAAATAGAAAGGACAATATAAAAACTTAAGAAGAAAGTCAACTAGCTGTACAAGATAAACCTTGATGGTTTATGGCAGCAATTTTTCAACTGGTACCACAAGAATTTTTAAAACATGCAGCACCTGACTATTTAGTCAGGGCACTTACCTCCTTTCCCTTAAATTGTCAAATAAAAAATGACAACAGCCAACACAACAATAGCCAACTGGTGTGAGTGCCCTGTCTTGAACCATAAATATATAGGTCATAGAGTTGAATCTTACTAGTCACATTGTATAATAGGGTTGCTTCTGATTAATTATTGGTACCAGAAATCCTTATATGCAAGTATAGACACCCGATTTTTTAAAAAGTCACTTTGGAGCAAAAAGTGTAGGTAATTGCTATTATTATTATTTTTTGTAAAGCAATCAAAATTATTCCTGTTTTTGTCAGACTGGCAAAAAATGCATAGAGCCATAAATGTGTGCATGTGTATATTTAATTGCAAAATTGTACACCAAAAACACTAGAAATTATATAAATCAATCAATGAGGGATTGGTTTAAAACTCGCGAGCCACATGCAGCTCTTTGGCCCCTTGAGTGTGGCTCTTCCTAAGCCTTAGGAGTACCCTAATTAAGTTAATAACAATGTACCTATCTATATAGTTTAAGTTTAAAAAATTTGGCTCTCAAAAGAAATTTCAATCCTTGTACTGTTGATATTTGGCTCTGTTGACTAATGAGTTTGCCGATCACTGGTTTAAATAATTGTAGTTCCTGGCACATAACTGAAGCCTAATAAATATTTTTAATAAACAAATGTCATGTCAATACAAAGAAATACTTTTCAACTGTTTAAAAGAAATAGGTAAATTTACATGCTGTAATTATTTGCCCAGTATGTGACCACAAGACTGTTAAGTGAAAGTAAGGAAGTTCTATGACAATATTTTTTAAAAATGTATAAATACACACACACACACATCTCAGTGTCACGTACAAGTACCTAAAGCAATATACCCTACCATTTAGAGTGACTATTTCTGGGAATTAGGATTGAGCCTAAGGAAAAGAGTGGTGCTGGGAAGTGATTTTAATTTTTATTTTAAATATATCTATACTAAAGCAGCAAAATCAGACAAGCGATGCCTTGGCTGACATCGGGACCAGTTTGTCTCAAAAAAGTTTTTTCATAGTTAGCATGTATTACTTTAATATGTATAGACATACATGCACATACATATACATGTTTATATTTTTTAGGAGAGCATTCCACACAGAAGAGAAACCAGTACTGATCACAGGGGTACATCTGTCCTGTTTTAGTCCCAGTTCCCTTTCTAGTCCCTTCACCCCTCCATTTCTTTATCCAACACTTCATTGAGTGTCAGGCATTGTACTATGTTCTGAATATTCAAAGGCAAACAAGATAGACCTGGCCTCTGCCCTCAAAAACCTTGCACTGTGATCTGAGATAAGTAAACAGATGATTAAAATACAGCAAGTAACAAATGCTGTGATCGAGGGGAAAGCTGTTTGCTGAGGGAGCATATAGAAAGGATAGGCTTATAGATTTCTAGTTCTCTATTTCTCATGATAACAACAAACTGGCATTCTAGTATTAAACATCAGTGTCACAGCTTGGCTACGGTTTACCCTTGGTAATGAACTCCACCTGTAGTAGGCAGACCACGGATGATGGGCCAGGTCAGGTACAGGTCACCAGGACAGAAAGTCCCCAGTGCCTAGCAATAGGCAAACTGGGAAAACAAGGACTTTCCCCCCCCCCGCCCCCCCGCCCCAGGATAGCCTTTCCTCCACTAGCATATCACTGGCCGTGCAGTGTAGACGCCCTGACCTTTTATATCACTGGCCATGTAGTTCAGACTCTCCCCTGACCTGTTGCTAGTCATCCAATAGACCCTATTGGAGGAGGAACAAGGGGCCAAAGAGTGGCCTCATGCAAGTCCCATGCTGGCCCGTGCACGGCCACTCCCTTAAGCATTAGGGGTAACATCTAGGCCTCGGTTGTGTTTCAGCTCCAGGTCCAGACAAGCAGCAAAACCAGACATCAGGACCACCCGCACTGACTAAGACTCCCTGCCCTGGTGCCTACCAATCAGGGGAAACCACGACCTTGAAAGGACATACCTGAAAAGCTGATGAATATTCCACTGGGAGCCTCCCCGGAGACCTCCAGATAAATACCTTCAAGACAGACGACCCAGAGCGGCTCTCTCCCTCTCTCAGTCTTTCCCTACCCGCTTCCTCCAGGCACCTTGTCCTTGCATCTCTCTTTCTCCCGAGCTCTGAGGACCTTACTTTTGCCTCTGTAACTTGTTTCCTTCTATAGCTCACTTCTTCTACCTCTGTGACTAAACTTTCTCTCATTGTTTGAATCTTGGCTCTGAATTCTTTCTTAGCCAGAACTCAAGTACCGAGGTTGCTGAACCAAGGTCCTGTCTGACTCCACTGGTCTAAAACCTGATGCTATATTACTGACAAAACGCCCAGTAGGGCTTCCTACTGGCCTTTCTATGTAGGTGAAAATCAGAATTTTAGCAACCCTAGCAGATGGTAAGGCTCTTAAAAATGGAGAAAGATTACCAAATTACAAAAAGGAAAACAACTCTAGGCAAAAAATAAGGCACACAACCCAGGATACAGGTATGTCCTGTTATTAAAAAAATAAGTCATATATTCATTCAATAAATTGTCTTTTAGTACCAACCATTGTTTTATGCATAAGGATACAGCAGTGAACAAGTCTCTGATCTCATGGCATTCAATTTTAGTGGGGAGAGAGGGGCAAAAACAGGTAAGCAAAGCACTTCCAAATGTATGAGGAGTGACCACTCACACAGCGGATCAGGAGGGACAGGAGCAAGTGTAGTTCTGGGCAGGATGAAGTAAAGGCCTCTGCACCGAAGCCTGAGGGAGGTGAGGGCCACTAAAGGCTCTGAAGTTGAGCTTTTCAAGAAAAAATTAGAAAATTATTCATATATTAAAACATGCACTTAAAATTAAGCTTAAAAGTGTTGTCATTAACCATATATCAGAATTGACAGAAATTTCAAAAAATGACAGAACTAGCCCTGGCTGGTGTGGCTCAGTTGGCTGAGCATCGTCCCATGCACTAAAAGGTTGTTAGTCCACCGAAACCGGTTTGGCTCAGTGGATAGAGCGTCGGCCTGCAGACTTTAAGGTCCCAGGTTCGATTCCAGTCAAGGGCATGTACCTGGGTTGCGGGCACATCCCCAGTGGGAGATGTGCAGGAGGCAGCTGATTGATGTTTCTCTCTCATCGATGTTTCTAACTTTCTATCTCTCTCCCTTCCTCTCTATAAAAAATCAATAAAATATATATTAAAAAAAAAGGTTGTTAGTCCAATTCCCAGTCGGGGTGCATGGGGGAGGCAGCTGATCAATGCTTCTCTCTCTCCCCCTTTCCTCTCTCTCTAAAATATATAAATATATAAAAAGGCAGCTACTGTAACGGCCATAATGACCTAACAACTGGTCGCTATGATGCCCACTGTGGCCAGCAAACCGGCCTCATCAGGGGGTGGGGCCAGCAGCCAACCTCGTGGCCCCTCCCTGCTGGTGACCTCCCCTGATCAGACTCTCCCACCCCGATCAAGAGCAGGGCCTACTTGCCAAGACCGGTTTGGCTCAGTGGATAGAGCGTTGGCCTGCGGACTGAAAGGTCCCAGGTTCGATTCTGGTCAAGGGCATGTACCTTGGTTGCAGGCACATCCCCAGTGGGAGGTGTGCAGGAGGCAGCTGGTCGATGTTTCTCTCTCATCGATGTTTCTCTCTCATCGATGTTTCTGACTCTATCTCTCTCCCTTCCTCTCTGTAAAAAATAAATAAAAATAAAAATAAAAATAAATAAAAAAAAGAGCAGGGCCTACTGGCCAAATGCCCCCTCCCTAACCCCCCGGCCAGCCACACCCCCGAACAGCCCACCCCACCACAATAGGCCTGCAGCTCCTCCCCACGACCAGCCCACTCCTGATCGCACCCCCCCCACCCCAATAGGGTGCATGGCTGGGCAGCCAACCTGCAGCACCTCCCTCTGGCCACTCCACCCCTGATCACACCCACCCCCCCCAATAGGCGGTGGGGCTGGCCAGCCAACCTCCTGCAGCCCCTCCCCCCGGCTGGCCATGCCCCCGATGGGCCCCCACCACCCTGATTGGCCCACAGCCCCTCCTCCTGGCCAGCCCCACCCATGATTGCCACGTCACCTCAATAGGGGGTGGGGTTGGTGGCCAACCTCCTGCAGCCCCTCCCCCCACCTGGCCCCACCCCAGATCAGCACCCCTACCCCGATCAGGGGCAGGGCCAGCCAGCCAACCACCCAGGGCCCCTCCCCATGGCCGGCCCCACCCCCAATTGGCCCCCCAACCCTAATCGGGGGCAGGGCCTGCCAGCCAATCGCCCACAGCCCCTTCCCCCAGCCGGCTTGACCTGAATTGGGGGCCCTGATCAAGCTCCTGATCCAGGCAGGCCAGCCGACCAACCTCCTGCCATCTCCTCCTCCTGACTGGCCCAGCCCCAAACCGCCCCGATTGGGGCTGGGTTGGCTGAACCCCACCCATGCACAAATTCTTGCACTGGGCCTCTAGTATAAAATAAAACCGTAATATGCTAATTAGACCAGACGTCCTTCCAGATGAAGCTGGGGCTGCAAGGAAAGCCTGGTCCCGGGTGCCAGAAGGAAGCTGGAGCTGGCAGCCAGGGAAAGGAAGGCCTACTCGTGCACAAATTTCATGCATCGAGCCTCTAGTGTGTGTGTCTGTGTGTGTGTGTTTGTGTATGTGTGTGTGTGTATATATATATATATCCTATATAATAAAGAGCTAATATGCAAATGGTCATCACACCCTCACGCCATCATGCCATCATACTGTAATGGCTCAGACACTCAACACTGGGGGAGAGGAATGGGAACCAGCCAGCACAAATGAGCTCTCAAGAGAGGAATGGGGACCAGCCAGGCATAAATGAGCTCATGAGAGAGGAATGGGGACCAGCCAGGCTGCGGTCCGGGAGAAGGACAAGCCGCCCGCACCATAGTCCCGGGCGCCAGCGCCTGCGCCTGCAGCCTGGGAGAGGGACAAGTCGCCCGCCCCACGGTCCCAGGTGCCTGCAGCTGTGGCCCAGGCAAAGCTGCCCACCCACAGTCCCCTGTGGCTGTGGCCCACCTAGGCAAAGCCGGCCAGGTCCTGGGTGTCTGCGGCTGGCCAGAGGGAGGGAAGCCCAGGTCCTGGGTGCCTGCAACCAGATGGAGGAAGGAATCCTGGGTCCTGGGTGCGGGGCAAGGCAGAGGCAGTTAAGGGCCATCAGGCTAGCAGGGGAGCAATTAGGGGTGATCAGGCCAGTAGGGGAGCAATTAGGGGGGATCAGGCAGGCAGGCAGAGGTGGTTAGGGGTGATCAGGCAGGCAGAGGTGGTTAAGGGTGATCAGGAGGCAGGCAGGCAGGCAGGCGAGGGGTTAGGAGCCAGTGATCCTGGATTGCAAGAGGCAGTCGGACATCCCCCTAGGGGTCCTGGATTGGAGAGGATGCAGGCCGGGCTGAGAGACACACCCACCCCACCCCCCGTGCACGAATTTCATGCACCGGGCCTCTACTATACACATAAAAAAGAAAATAATGACAGAACTAAGTCTTAAATCTAGAGTCTCTAGGAAATCACAAACAATAAAAAATGATGATCAAGTATTCATGAATTTAAACCCTAAGTCAATGGGCAAAGATCAGTTACTCAAATTGGTCTTTTTAGCTTTAAGACATTGTCTAAAGTCCTTCAATATTACTCTTCCTGCCCATCTAGCAGAGTCCCTAAAGAAAGATAAGCTCCGTTCCTTACAATGCTGGCTAAAGAGCCTTCTGAGTGCGCAAACCTGCCAGAACAGGGTTCCTTCCTCTCCTTTCACTCAGTTTTAATTAAGTCAAATCTTGTAACAAAGAAACACCTGTTGTCTCAAAGAGGCCACGTAAAGTGAATAATAAGACTTAAGAAAAGATTTAAAAAGCATACAAGCTTTTATAATAAAAGCAAAACCATCTCTTTTAGAACAAACAAACTAAAAATGGGTTTTTAATTGGCAATTAAAAGGTCATATTTTTAGCTTAGCTAAAAGGAATACATGTGAATGAAAGGAAATAATTCACTAAAGACTTTAAAAGGCAAGTATGCTTACCAAAAAAAGCAAATTTAAAGTCCAGCAGGACAAAGAATGGGAGGTAAAATTTTTAATGCATATTCAAAAACTAATCATTAATATTTCGTTTGAATTTAAGTTTATCTGTAAATTTTATATAATATATAAAAAGAGTGAATTTTTCATATTTGTTAAGAAAAAGTATAGATTAAAAGGTCCCAGTTCAGATCTACTATGTTAGACCCCTGATGCCCTTGACACACCTTTTAGGAATCAACTTAAAGACATACACAACACACCCAAACAATATAAGGATATTTAAAATACAATCATTTTAACTATTTTAAATGTTTATATTTCACAACTATTCAGGAGAGCAGGCACACCAGAAATTGCACCTTTCAGAGCTAATAATAAGATTATTTCATGTTTACATTGTGAAAACATTGGGGTGTGCAGGAGGCAGCCAATCAATGATTCTCTTTCATCATTGATGTTTCTATCTCTCTCTCCCTCTCCCTTCCTCTCTGAAATCAATAAAAATATATTTTTAAAAAACAAAATATTTCTCACCCAGTCGTTGTGGCTCAGTGTTTGAGCATCAACCTGTGAACCAGGAGATGACGGTTCAATTCCCAGGCAGGGCGCATGCATGCCTGGATTGTGGGCTCGATCCCCAGTGGGGTGTGCTGGAAGCAGCCAATCAATGATTCTCTCTCATCATGGATGATTCTATATCTCTCTTTCTCTAAAATCAATAAAAATATGTTTTTAAAAAACATCTCTCATGTTGGTATTATCATGTTTAACAGATAAGAATCCCAGGTGACAGAACTCTCTGGAGGTCAGTCAGCTGGCAAGGAGCAGAGCAGACTTCCAAACCAACGCATCTCATACCAAGTCCAAGGCCCTTTCTACTGCAACACCTAGTTCCCATGGAGAGGCCAAGACGTGAAGCAGCAGCACACAGGTGAGGCGCCCTGGAAAGAAGCACCCTCCGATACCACCCTCTTTTCCCATCGGCTGTGATTATCTTTGAAGCATATGCCTCTTCACAAAAATTGATCTAGAGATCTCATTCCCCCTGTAGATTTTGAGTGTATCCAATTATTCATTCATGCTATCACATTTTTAATTTCCTCAGAATCCTAATATTCTTAATGGAGAAGAAGTTCAACAGAAATATACATGCTCTGGATCTATTCTCTGTGAAACTAAATTGTCATTTATTTATCCCCTGGTATGCCAAACTGCTAGATGTCCCATTCTAAAATCTCTGTGAAGCTTTTACATATGGGGTGGACAAAAGTAGGTTTACAGCTGTGAGTACAGGAAACACAGTTTATTCCTATATTGTTATTTATTAATTATTGTATTACTTTCCATGTGAACAACTGTAGACCTTTAGCCCACCCCATATTTCTGATTAATAAATCAAGGGTTCCCAAATTTGAATGTTCATCAGAGTTACCTGGGAGCTTATTAAAAAAATGAAAACCCTTGGGGCCCCCTAAATCTACTGAAACAGAAGCTCTAGTGTCCTTAAACCAGTGTCTGGGAACTACTGTTTAATATAACAGTAGAAATAAATAAGACATCTCTATGGACCAAGTTATTCTATTCTTAGATTTTAGTGTTTTCAGATTGAGAAATGAACTCAATTTAAAAGAATCAAACAGGTCTTGGTAAATGGAGGAATCCTGTCCTTGACTGGAAACAGGCAGAACCCACAGTGTTAAAGGTTACAATTGTGCCTACCCATGGGATGGTGGAGCCGTGCCTGTAGGACATACACATCAATAGCCCTAGATTCCAGGGTCAGCTTTTCCCCTGTGCAAGTCATAACACTACTGCCACCCTCAGCTTCTCTTGGTTTCTAGGACACTTATTTCTTTCTGACCATTCCTTCTTAGTCCCCTTCGCAATGTGTTCCCTCTGTCTGTCCTTTAAATGTGACTATCATTTAGAGTCCTGTCCTCAGTTACTCTTCAAACTATGCACACTAACCTGGCGCATCTCATCAGAGGTCCATGTCTTGAATGCCAAAGCCTCCTCCCAAATCTGCATTTTTTTAAAATATGTATATGTTGATTGATTGATTTCAGAGAGGAAGGGAGCAGGAAAGAGAGATAGAAACATCAATGATGAGAGAGAATCATTGATCGGCTACCTCCTGCACACCCCCTACAGGGGATCGAGCCCACAACCCACGCATGTACCCTTGACTGGAATCGAACCTGGGACCCTTCAGTCCACAGCCCACGTACTATCCCCTGAGCCAAACTGGTTAGGGCCAAATCTGCAGCTTCACCACTGTCCTCGCTGCACTCTGATTTACAAGACCACTAGGCTGTGCAGATAATCCTAGACTGAGAGGTGACAGATATCTTTCCTCTTCAACGGTCTGCTTCCTCATCATCAACCTATTTCTCACCAATTAAGGTGAAACATTTTTAACTTTTCACTCTTTCTTTCTGGAATACCTACTTTAAAGACTTGAGAAAGCCAGATTATCAGCAATAAAAAAAAAAAAAAAAGCCAGTTAAGTAAATTAAAATACCTATATTTAATGGAGGTTTACACAGCCATATAAAAAAATTTGGAAAACTATGCAGAAATGTGGGGAAATAGAGTATATTGTCACAAAAGACAATAACTAAATTTTATCTCTATTATGATTATAATTATGTAAAAAGGTGAAATGCATTTGGACTAGGATTGAAAGAGAATATAAAAAGTGACAGGGGGATTTTTTTGTTGTTATTTGGAATTCTGGGTGTTTTTTCCCATTAAGAGGTTTCCATTCATATTATTATTACACTAGAGGCCCAGTGCACAAAAATTTGTGCACTCAGGGGGGAGGGAGGTCCCTCAGCCCGGCCTGTGCCCTTTCCCAGTCTGGGACCCCTCGGGAGATAACGCCCTGCTGGCTTAGGCCTGCTCCTGGGTGGCAGAGGGCAGGCCCAATCCCTAGGTGCAGCCCCTGGTCAGGCTCAGAGCAGGGCCGATTGGGGAGTTGGGGCACTGCCCCCTGTCATGCACAGAGCAGGGCGAATCGGGAGGTTGCGATGCCACCCCAGTCATGCACAAAGTAGGGCCGGTTGGGGGGTTGGGGCGCTGCCCCCTGTCACACTCAAGGCAGGGTAGATGGGGAGGTTGCGGCGCCACCCCCCGTCACGCAGAGAGCAGGGCCAATCAGGGGGTTGGGGCGCTGCCCCCTGTCACGCACAGAGCAGGCCCATCAGGGGGGCTGGGGCTCCGTACCCTGTCACGCACAGAGCAGGGTCAATCAGGGGGTTGGGGAGCTCCCCCCTGTCACTCACAGAGTAGGGCCGATAGGGGAGTTGGGGCATCGCCCCCTGTCACACACAGAGACGCAGGGCAATCAGGGGGTTGGGGAGCTCCCCAATATCAGGCACAAAGCAGGGCCAATCAGGGGGCTGGGGCGCCACCCACTGCCACACAGAGCAGGGCCCGTGGGGGATGGGGTTGGGGCGCCGCACCCTGTCACACACAGAGCAAGGCCGATCAGGGGGTTGGGGTGCCGCACCCTGTCACACACAGAGCCGCAGGGCGTTCAGGGGGTTGGGGAGTTCCCCCCTATCACGCACAGAGCAGGGCTGATCAGGAGGTTGGGGCGCCTTCCCCTGTCACTATCAGAGCAGGGCAGATAGGGAGGTTGTGGCCCCGTCCCCTATCACACACAGAGCCGCAGGGCGATCAGGGGGTTTGGGCGCTGCCCCCGTCACGCTGATCACGGTGCCAGGAGGCCTCACGGCTCCGCTGATCCCGGTGCTGGGAGGCATATTACCCTTTTACTATATAGAATAGAGGCCTGGTGCATGGGTGGGGGCTGGCTGGTTTGCCCTGAAGGGTGTCCTGGATCAGGGTGGGGGTCCCCACTGGGGTGCCTGGCCAGCCTGGGTGAGGGGATGATGGCTGTTTGCTGCTGGTCACACACCCTTCAGGGTGGGGGTCCCCACTGGGGTGCCTGGCCAGCCTGGGTGAGGGGCTGAGGGCTGTTTTCAGGCTGGCGGGTGACGGAAGCTCCCAACTGCTTCTTTTTTTCTTTTTTTTTAATTCTGGGCCAGCTTTAGCTCTGACTCCAGCTCTGAGGCCTCTGCTACTGAAAGCAGGTATCTGGTTTGTTTGTGTTCTATAATCGAAACACTGTATCAACTCAAGTCTGAGATCCTGGCAGGCTGAAAGCAGGTTTCTGGGGTTTTGTTTAGCTTCTATATTTGTAACTATGTTTCAAACTGCAAGCTCAGAGGTGGCAGCAGCAGGCGGGGAATGTTGGAGTCCTTTGTCACTGAAGCAAGCAAGCCTCATGTTAGTTTCAAGCTGCCTGGCTGCCGGCCACCATCTTGGCTGGCAGTTAATTTGCATATCACCCTGATTAGCCAATGGGAAGGGTAGCGGACGTACACTAATTACCATGTATCTCTTTTATTAGATAGGATCATTTGTAATAGTTAATGTGTATGGCTATTTACTCTTCATAACAAGTTTGTGGAGCTAAACAATAGGATACTATAAAGTAATCCAGGCTGCTTTTATAAAACACTATAGGCCTGGTGCATGAAATTCGTGCAAGGTGAGGGAGGGGGAATCCCTCAGCCCGGCCTACACCCTCTCACAATCTGGGACCCCTTGGGGGATGTCCAACTGCCAGTTTAGGCCCAATTGGGATCAGGCCTAAACCTGCAGTCAAACATCCCTCTTGCAATCCAGGACTGCTGGCTCCTAACCGCTCACCTGCCTGCCTGCCTAATTGCCCCTAACTTCCTCTGCCTGCCTGCCTGATCGCCCCTAACCACTCACCTGCCTGCCTGATCACCCCTAACCACTCACTTGCCTTCCTGATCACCCATAACTGCCTCTGCCTGCCTGCCTGATCGCCCCTAACCACTCGCCTGCCTGCCTGATCACCCATAACTGCCTCTGCCTGCCTGCCTGATCACCCCTAACCACTCTGTCTGCCTATCTGACCGCCCCTAAACACTCTCCTGCCTGCCTGATGCCCCTAACCACTCTGGCTGTCTGCCCGATCACCCCTAACTGCTCATCTGCCTGCCTGATTGCCCCTAACCCACTCTGCCTCAGCCCCCGCCATGGTGGCTTTGTCCGGAAGGACATCCAGAATGATGTCCAGAAGATCCTTCGGACTACATATCTAAGTAGTATATTACGCTTTTATTATTATAGATGTTTGCTATATCAACATACTATGGAAATAGCAACCACATTTATCTTCCTAGCTCTCAGAACACTTTGCTAGTAGCACCATCTTCCAAACCAGCATATGATTATGCTTGAGAGATAAATGAGAGTATTGCAACTACTTTGCAAATGAGGAAACTGAGAAACAGAAAGGTTTTGGGACTTACTCAAAGGCTAACCACAAGTCAGAATGAATTTACAACTCACTGATACGTGATTAACAATTGGTGAATCAATAAAATATAGTGTTCCCTTTACTTAGTCAAATTACTATATACTGTGTATTAAAAGCTAAGAACACTTTATTATCTTGATTCATTGGTTTAATATCTTATAACATGCTCCTTCTTTATATTTGCTTAGGAGATATTTTAAAATTCTCAGATACTCATTTATACATGATGGGTGTCTTTCAAAGGCATTATTGTAAATAGAATCTTTGCTTTCAGGTGTTCAATTTACATGTAAAATAAAATAGAAGTGAAGTTATCTATATCGTCACTTATTTTCCTACTCAATAGAATAATGGCCCCTTTGGTAAGCTAATCTGATATTGTTATGACTACAGGTTACTGAGCTTTGCAACATGACAACAAAAGTTACTAATTACTAATAAGGACCTGTTCAACATGCAATACAATTCTAAGCCAGAGTTATTTTGCATTACATGGTCTACTGATTTTGTTTTTCAAAGAAATGTAAACCAAAGCAGGGGTACTGCTAATCTCCCTTAGAAGCAGCACACTGTCATTTAGAAACATTATTCTTAGCATTCTGCCCATTCTCACCTGTCACATCATATATGGTAAAGTCAACCACAAGAATCCCTCTGTCAACACAAGTCACAGAGCTCTGAAAAGTCAGAAATGATGGCTTCTTGACCATTTCCCAAACTCTAGACTTAAGAATGAGAGACCTTATTTTCCTCTGCATTATGTGAACAGTTTCACATAAATTTATTGTGTAGACCCCACATCCTCCTTGTTCCCCTTAAAAACCTAAGTCGAAAAATTCTACAGTATTTGGGAATGTTTGGAAATACCCCCTACCAATAGTTTTCTGAATGATCTGCAAATTTAAGGGTCCAAATTCCAGTCCCCTCTTTTTTTTTTTTTTATTGATTTCAGAGAGGAAAGGAGAGGGAGAGAGAAAGAGAGATAGAAACATTAATGATGAGAGAGAATCATTGATTGGCTGCCTCCAGCACGGCCCCCACTGGGGATCCAGCCCGCAACCCAGACATGTGCCCTTGACTGGAATGGAACCTTGGACTCTTCGGTCCACAGGCCGACACTCTATCCATTGAGCCAAACCATCTAGGGCTCCAGTCCCTTCTTGATCAAAGCCACAATAATGAACCTTATTTTACTCTTTAACATGGCACTGCAGGCAAATTTCATTTTACTCTTTAGATGAGAAGCACTAACTAGTAACTTTCAGGATGTGTCCAAGCCACCAACCTTTTCTGGTTGCTCCACAAAATTTTAAGAATAAAGCCAACATATAAAAACCAGTTAAATTCACATAAAAGTCCAAATATCCAGTCTCTCTTAAAAGACTAAAAACTTTGGCAACCCTGGACCTATGTTCCCATGTTGGAGTAATTCAGTTGATGGGAAGAAGTAGTTGCCTCCTTTACAAAGCCATGAATATCCAGTTGGCCATAGTCCTGCTAACTGACTCCCAAATCCTACGGTGTCCCTAACACCAAGATCCCTTTTAACCCAGTTCACTTCATATAATAACGCTACCTACCAGGTTTCTGTCGGCACTTGAATTTCTGACCTCTTCCGATAAAACATTTTCTGTTTTGATTCATTTGCATGTATTGCACATCCACTGAATGAAAAGATCTTTGGGTGAGTGAGTAGTGAGCAATATCAGGGTACAACTCCCTGACCGCAGGGAACTTGAATTCTAACAGCAGGGGCTGAAATGCACACAGAGTGATAATGCAAGGTGCTTAGACCTGATCCCCTATAATGATCCTAAACTATAATGTGATCTACTTATGTAATTCTGAATTTTCTGGTAGCCACATTGGAAAAAAATTTTTTGAAAACGTGAAATTAACTTAATAATGTTTTATGTAAACCAATATAACCAAAATCTTATTTATTTTTTAAATACATTTTTATTAATTTCAGAGAGGGAGAGAGAGATAGAAACATCAATGATGAGAGAGAATCATTGATTGGCTGCCTCCTGCACAACCCCCACTGGGGATCGAGCCCACAACCCGGGCATGTGCCCTTGACTGGAATTGAACCTGGACCCTTCAGTCCACGGGCCAACACTCTATCCACTGGGCCAAACAAGGTAGGGCCCAAAATCTTATTTAAATATAGAATCAATGTAAAAAAAAAAAAAAAAGTTACTTATGAGATATTTACATCCCATTTTTTGTACTAAGTCTTTGTGTTTTTTTTATTTTTTTTATTATTATTTTTTTTTATTAAATCTTTATTGTTCAGATTATTACATTTGTTCCTCTTTTTTCCCCCCATAACTCCCCTCCTCCCAGTTCCCGCCCCACCCTCCGCCCTCACTCCCCACCCACTGTCCTCATCCATAGGTGCACGATTTTTGTCCAGTCTCTTCCCGCATCTCCCATACCCCTTTCCCCCGCAAGAATAGTCAGTCCATTCCCTTTCTATGTCCCTCATTCTATTATAATCACCAGTTCATTCTGTTCTTCGGATTATTTATTCACTTGATTCTTAGATTCACTTGCTGATAGATGCATATTTGTTGTTCATAATTTGTATCTTTACCTTTTTCTTCCTCTTCCTCTTCTTAAAGGATACCTTTCAGCATTTCATATAATCCTGGTTTGGTGGTGATGAACTCCTTTAGCTTTTCCTTATCTGTGAAGCTCTTTATCTGACCTTCAATTCTGAATGTTAGCTTTGCTGGATAAAGTAATCTTGGTTGTAGGTTCTTGGTATTCATCACTTTGAATATTTCTTGCCACTCCCTTCTGGCCTGCAAAGTTTCTGTTGAGAAATCAGCTGACAGTCGTATGGGTATTCCCTTGTAGGTAACTGAGTTTCTTTCTCGTGCTGTTTTTAAGATTCTCTCTTTATCTTTTGCTCTTGGCATTTTAATTATGATGTGTCTTGGTGTGGTCCTCTTTGGATTCCTTTTGTTTGGGGTTCTCCACGCTTCTTGGACCTGTAAGTCCATTTCTTTCACCAGGTGAGGGAAGTTTTCTGTCATTATTTCTTCAAATAGGTTTTCAATATCTTGCTCTCTCTCATCTTCTGGCACCCCTATAATTCTGATGTTGGTACGCCTGAAGCTGTCCCAGAGGCTCCTTACACTATCCTCGCATTTTTGGATTCTTTTTTCATTTTGCTTTTCTGGTTGGGTGTTTTTTGCTTCCTCGCATTTCAAATCATTGACTTGATTCTTGCGCTTCTCTGTTCTGCTGTCGGGAGTCTGTATAATATTCTTTATTTCAGTCAGTGTATGCTTAATTTCTAGTCGGTTCCCCAATATAACATCGAGGGTCTCATTAGTTTTCTTGTAGATCTCATTAAGTTTATCGGCGGCTTCTAAACAGTTCTTGAGAGACCTTAAAAGTGTGGTTCTGAACTCTATATCTTCCATTGACAATTTTGTCCTGTTTCTTTGTCTCCGCATTTTGTTATGCTTCCTTGGTGCACCCCCTAGTGGTCTTTGTTCGTGGTCTTATAGTTAAATCTTGATTGTTGTAGCTAATTCCAGGGAGGGTTTGATCTCCAGGCCAAGTGGCTATGAGAATCAGCTGTGTCAGCAGTGAGAGAACTTCTGTCCTCTAGGGAGGTGCTAATCTGGCGTTTGCCTGAGGCTATCCAGCAAATGCCTCTGTGCAGGGCTTGGGCGGGGCGGGTCACACAGGATCAACAGGGTGGGCCAGAGAGAGCAGTTATGGCGGCTCTCAGTCCTGTCCCCAGGGGCTCTGCCTCTCTGAGTCCCAGCACCCGCTGCAAAGCTCGGAGAGAAAGCTGCACTCGCTCTGACCGAAGCCAGGCAGTCCCGCTTCTCCCGTTTGAGTCTGGGTCCCTAAAGACTCGCCCGTATCTGGAGCTCAGAGTCTGTGACTCCCTCCCGATTGAAAACGCCAACCGCGCCCTCCGCCGCCAGCCCGCTCTGCGCACTCCGCACCTCAGAATTTGACTTCAGCACTGCGCCTCCTCTGAGCGTCCATATGCGTTTCTCTTTCCTCCTAGTTGTAGGACTTCCACTCAGCCAGCGTTCCAGTGGTTCTGGGTGATGTCCGTTCCGTCTTTTAGTTTCACTTTTGAAGTAGTTGTTCAAAGCAGCAAACTCCAGCGTTAACCTATGCCGCCATCTTGGTTCTCCTGTAGTAAGTCTTTGAATCCACTATGTAATTTACATTTACAATACATCCAACTTGACCTAGACAATTTCAAGAGTCACACGTGGCTAGTGGTTGCTGTGCGGGACAGCACAAGTCTCAGTAACAATAAGGAACCCAGAGATAGCAGAAACTCATTGGACCAAAGAAAGCAAGGAAGGCTTCATGGTGAAAGTACCATTGGAAAATAAATAAGATGCTTATGAGTGAAGATGAGGCAGGTTGGGAAGCTTGTATAAATGGTGGGAAAGAGGAATAAAAACAAAGTGGCACATCTACTTGGGGAACTAGGGGAACTCAGACAGCAGGAGACAAAAGACCAGGGAAGCAGAGGGTTGAGATGGAAAGGGATGTTTGATCGCACTTATCAAGGGCAATGTTTGTTCTGCTAAGGAGGTAAGACTTTATTCTCTGGGGAGCCACCAAGACATTTTGAGCAGGAAAGTGATTTTTACTCCAATATATATTTTGGGATGGAGAGTATATAATACTGGACTAATATAACTCAAGTCAAACTAATCAGCTCTAAATTTATGTAAATTGGGTTAGAAAGCAAGGATGAAAGCACCAGAAGGCTGAAATAGTTCAATACAAAGAAGATTTTCTAAATTGTCAGCACTATCAGACTCTGTGTGCTGCTCTAAGGGGCTGTAAACCCAACACTGGGAATGTTTGAAGCAGATGCTAGATAACTCTTCAGGAGTCGCGCAAAGTAGAGAAGCTCTTTTGTCCCCTGCAATACACAGATAGCACCCTGACAAGCTCAATTCCCTTTGAGCAAGCTGTAGCTTCATGCCTTTCTCCCCATTCAAGACAGCATATTGGAATGCAAGGGAGAGTGAGAGAGAGCTATTATTACTAAGATAACCTTGAGTCTGTTCTAATTTATTTTTTAAAAGAAAATAAATCACCCTCAACCTTTGTTACTTTATTATTAGGGGGGCTGGATGAAGAACATTTAATTCTCTTGACAGCTGGTATGAGAATTCCTCTAGGAGAATTAGAATTGCCTTTGTTGGGAAAATGCTTTAGTAGCCCCACTTGGGGTAGGTGAGTCCGCCAGGGCAGGTATGTCACCTGAGGCCAAGGATTCAGAGAAGAGGGTGAAAGTACAAGACATGAGACAGAAAGAGCAATTTGTTTGCTCTTAAGAGGGAAGAAATAGAAGAAAAGAAAGTCGGGGTAGGGAGAGAGCTAGTGAAATTTTTGTGGGACTGAAGTCCTCAGATACTCAATCAAATTAACAAACTTGGGAAATGCTCAGTGTGAGTGGCTTTGGGGTGGTAAACTAGTAGAGGCACTGAATTTTGCCTCCATGTGCCCTAAAAACAAAACAGAAAACGCCTGAGGTGCAAAACACTGAACTAGAGGAATCCTCAGGAAAATAAACCCTTAGGAATGTCAAGAAATTACGGGGACCGCTGCAGACTGGGGCTCAGGTTCATTAACATAGAATCCCAGGAGCAGGGGAACACTGCTGGTCACGTCAGAAACGTTACACTGTCTACACTGCTTGTCTCCACACAGGGATATCAGGTGACCGTCCCTGAAAACAGCCATTAGAAAGGCTACTGAGCCCTAGACTATGGATGGCGAGGCTGCCTGTGCACCCTCTCGCCCTGATGTGGCATGACAAGAACTGTTTTAAGTGACCACACCTCAAACGGCCTAAACCACACCAGTTTTATTTAACCAGCGCTCCACCCAGGGAGGTCTGATAAAATGGAGTGCCGGAGAGACCTGGGATTGCAGAAAATAGTGCCACCCCTCCTGTAGTACCCATTTTATTTGATGGCAAATATTTAATTATTCAATTATTATTCAATTATTCAATTACTATTGGATTATTGTTTATTATCAGATTATTAAAAATCAGCATTGAATTTCAAGACAAAACCTGGAGACTGCAGGCATGAAATGCCTTGATAATTCCATGCTTCATCACCAGCTCACGGACGTACATGCTTCGCTGTCCTCGGCTGTAGGGCAGACGTCAGTGGACAAGTTTGTGAAGCCCTGGTCTAAACCACAGCGAAAGCTTGCTCAAGCAGAGCCCTGGAGATCTACTGTCACACCACAGCTATCTGCAAGTTGCCTTTGACTGTATGCCAGCTTCCAAGCAGCCTTGGGGATCCATCTGGTAAGCAGCATAAATCAGCCTCATTATCATCATCACATGGCATTTAAAGGCTCATACAAATGCAGACATCTGTCTACAAGCATCATGTAAAACTAGATAAATATAGATGCTACCTGATGTCTGGCGCTCACTGGCTGGGCGCTACAACCTAGACGTGAACTCACATTTCGAACATACAGACAGGGGCCGCTGAATCTCAGGGACATCAACATGAATAAAGCAAAATTACCAGTAGGCTGCAGGTATGCTGTTGATTTGTGTGATCTGTTGAGGAATGAGGACCAAGAAGAAAACCAGTCTATCACAGTGGCCAAACAGAAGGTCCCTGCAACCAGACTCCACGGGGATGAATCCTGGCTCTGCCCCTTGTTAGCAATGTGACCCAGGGCAAGTTATTTAAGCCTCTGTTTCTCAGTTTCCCACCTGGAGCTGCTCATTCCTGCTCCATGGTTTTTGAGAAAAATTAAATGTGATAGTGTCAATAAAGCATTTATCTAAGTGCCTGGCACAGAGTAAACACTCAATAACTCTTCCTCTCTCCTCCCCCTCCTCCCCCTCCCCCTCCTCCCCTCTTCCTCCTCCTCCTCCTCCTTTTCCTCATCCCCCAACCCCACCCCAAATTGAAATGATTAGACAATACACTTTTGTGTGTCCTAGGCACTGTACTATGACTGAAGGCTGCCTGCACAAATTGAAATGCTCTCGGAGTAATTAGGTTGCCCTGTATTACCAGGCAGGCTGTGACAAGCATTATAATAAAGGTAATAAAGTGCTCAAGAGAATATTAACCTGAGGACAAGAACTGGTCTCGTTCATCCTTATACCCTCCACACATTACCCAGCGTCCAGCACAAAAATGCTCGATAAATGATTGAAGAAGAAACAAATGATTTATAGGCAAGAAGTGGGCAGAATAGAAAAGACTTTGGAGAAAGGCTTGGGAGTACAGGTTGGGATTTCAGGAAGGTTTGAAAAAGCAGAGGGTGAAAGTCAAGGAGAGGAAAGAGGAAGTAGGGACATGGGAGTGAGCAGCACAGCCTTGATGTAAAAATAGTTTCAAAATATGAGAAAAAAATTACCACTGACCTTGTTGTTGACCCAGGGAGAAAGTGAAAATGCCTGGTCAAGCTTTAGGATCAGGAGAAACTCCTGAGTCTGAAGTTTGACCAAGGCCTATACTTTTTAGAAAGAATACAAAAAATGCTAATCAGAAGAACCCTCATCCTAGGCTGCCGCCACCTGAACGATCTGGAAGGCTCTCGAGGTTCCTCAAATCATCCATCCTTCCCTCCCCTCCCCACTCCACCTGCCTAAATCCCATTTGTAAGAAAGAACTCACTTCGAGTGCAAGCCTTTCTGGATCACCTTCCTTGCCTCTCACCACCTGTATCTGTGGGAAGGACCCATCCAGCCATCTTTCTGTATCAATCCACCCTCTCACCCTCACATGGCAACTGCAATTGCCTTATTATTGGATAGCTTCCCCTATCACACTGTAAGCTCCTCAAGGCAGACATTATGTCTTATTTATTGTTAAATGCTTGATAATTAATAACTGGGGGAAAAGTTGAAATTCTTCCAAATTAAAAAGTACACAGATTGAAACAATACCATATATATCATTTGGGCAAACTTTTTAACCCTTCTCTAGCTTAAGCCATTTAAAAAATAATGAATAGTGTATCACTCAATCAGTAATACATTATCAATCAGCTCAACCACAGCTTCATTAGAAAGTGGGTTAAAAGCACTCATGTGCCTCAGATTCCCCATTCATATACGTAAGACCAATGGAATCGTAATTCCAGCTCCTTAAGGAAGTTTACAGACATAGTTTCCTTTTCAAACCCCCGCAAAAATAGCAATGGATTTTTCACCTTTCAGGTTGCCAGAAAGAGAAAAGTTTAATTATAACAATGTTAGGATGTGCGGAAACAGGCAGCCTAACAGACAATTGGTGAAAAGGTAAATAACTATCAAAATGCATATACATTTGCAGACCCTATGAATTTATCAAGAAGATATACTCCATGCTTGCAAAATTTAGTGTGTATAAGGCTGCTCGCTGTTACACATTTTTGGCAATTTTTTATTGTGGTAAAATGTGCCTAAACTTTACCGTATAAACCATTTTTAAGTATATGATTCAGTGGCTTATGTGCATTCACATGGTTGCATAACCACCATCATCTATTTTCAGAAGATTTTCACCTTCTCAAACAGAAACCCTGTACCCATTACACAGTAACTCCCCCCTCCCCCCACCCTCTGGTAACCACTATTCTACTTTCTGTCTAGGAATGTCTGTCTATGAAGGGAGCTCACTTCAGTGAAATTATACAATATCTGTCCTTTTGTGTCTGGCTTATTTTGAAGTATATGATTATATGATCTATTTGACTATCAAAGTTTTAGAAATATATTAAATGTATTGGATATTCTGAGCAAATGCATTTGGCACATCTTCACATTGCAGGTCCACACCACCACCTTTAGGGGGAGGGTATCTCTCCTATTGTAGCACCACAGGCATCATTCAGAAAAGATGCTCCACACCTACTCCCTTATTTTCTCTGTTCTCTAACACAAGCGCTTTCAGCCCCAAACTTAACCTGCTTCCTCAAGACTCTTCCTCTTTACCAACCCGCAGGGGTCACCTCAGATTATTCTGTGAAAGCCAGAACCCAGCCCATGTCTGTGGAAGCAACATTCCCCAAAAAGTGAAGACAGGAAGTAAAAATATCAATCAAACACATGGAAAATAAAGATCTGCCCTCATATGCTAAAACCCCAGCATTCAAGTAAGAGCTTGGAAAAATATAAAAGTGAATCCATCTTTCTATCTTTGAAACACTTTACTATCTATATGCATCTGTGTCCCCGATGCCTTTTTAGCACTCTAGATTGGGAAATGAGGACAATGTCTTTTTCCGTGTCTGAGTAATCCCAGAAAAGGATAGCAGCGCATCAGTACAGGGAAGATCATAACAACAGCAGAAAGAACCAAAAGGCAACGCTTGTCTTTCCATTATCTAACTACACCAACTAGTTCAACAAATACATATTTTCTCAATGGTTACTTCATAGGATTCTATTTGAGTGAATGCAGCAATCGTCCCAATTTGTGCTCCTAGCTAACTACTCTACTCCTTGAGGACTGCAGTCCTCAATTAGTTATGTATGCTTTTAGTCATTTGCCTTTTTGCATCTTTCTTGAAAATTCACAGTTGATAATCACAAGATTCAAGCTGAGGTAAAATATTGTCAGTATTTTTAAACACCATTTGGCCGAAAACATTGCTTGGGGACACACACACACACATACACATATGCTGATGAGTCATTGGCAGATTGTAACATGTTATTTTGAGACTTCCTTGCCCACCATAATACTGCCACACATCTGGCCCATCTTCAAAATGGTGACTCGTTGGAACAGTGTTCAAGCACTAATGCAAAAGTGTTCTATCCCTTCCACTGCCCTACTTCCAGAATTCACACAGGAAAAATAAAAGGAAATATTTAAATGAATGCGCCTTCATAATTTAAAATAGGCTTCAATTTATTTATTTGTTCAATGAATTTAATAGATGTGGAAATATTAATTGTTATTTGGAAAGCTGTAGATTTGAAGCTTTTAATGCTAGCTTAAAGTTTTAATGAAAAGGGAAAATAGTGGTGATCAGAAAAAATATGTAACAGAACATTTTTTGTAGTAAAAAAAATGTGCAATGAAGATTTTAAGTGATACTGATAGTGAAAAGTTTGCTGTTAGTATAGTCGGCTGGTGGTTAGCCAAAATTGGCTCTACATATTTTCATATCGAGTCTTATCTGAATCAGCAGAAAATATTACATTTATAGCTCCTCAGTATTTCTATACTATTCAACAGAAAATTTTGCACTTTAAGGGTTTTTATTTTCTCCCAATAAAATAATTTTTAGTTATAGAGTGTCAATAAACAAATAATAAAATATGATTTATATTTTGATGAAAGTTAATTCTCTTATCCTCCATATACATAATTTTAATTCTGAATTGTTTATATTTAACTAAACCTTGCTTTTAAGGGTACATATCATTTAAAGCATAATTTTAAAACTGATCATACATGTAAATGTAAATGAATGTTAACATGGACTATAATTTCTAAGTAATTTGACTTCCATACAGCCGTTCAGTTTGATACTCGATATATTTAATAGGTAGACTTAAAAATCAAATCTCATTAATTAGAACATTCCTTTTATAATAAACCAAGTGGCATTTATAATAAGAGCATTTTTAGAACAAGAATGATGATAAAAGCATTAGATAACACCAAGCATTAACAATGAAATGAGGAGAAAAAACACACATGCATGTTTGTTTCTGTGATGAGGTGGGTGTATTTCACTCTGTTATAAGAAACAGTATCAAAATATTACCTCAAATCAGTAATTTGAATTCACTGTTATAACCCTAACTGTCTCATATGCAAAAGTTTCTGGGCTTTTAGAAATAATAAACTGTCATTTTCAAACATAGATTCTACAGATCAGTGGTTTCTTCTAAGAAAAAAAACCCCGAAGTCATACCCAAGTCTATTAGTGAGTAGTCATTTAAACAAACATCTGGTTTCAGATTTACTAAGACAAATCTATTCATAGGTAAGGTGATCATCTTGTTTTTAGTGCAACTAAATGTAAGACTGTGAAACAGCCACATGGAAAAAATGTATATCAAGAACAAAACAGTTTTCAATACATTTAACTAAATCATTCATTGGTTGCAAACAACTTCAGAAATAATTGAACAGAGTTCATTTACTCTATAGTGAAAAGCCTTAAATAAGCTCTCCCTCAAATGAACAAAGACTTGGTCAGAGCATGCTAACTACTTTAAAATATATATCCAATACAACTGTACATCTGATACTGCAAACCAAGATAAATTTAAGTATGGGAAATTCCAGCATTAAGCAGTGAATTTGAAGCACATTATTGCTCCACTATTGTTATTTTAATTGTTGTGTGTGATTTTTATTTGTTTCTTCGGTTGGTTTGTTTGTTGTTATTTTTTCTTGCCAGAGCAATAACATATGATCACCATGGTGTCCTCACAGGGAAAATACCTGTTCAGAGAAACAACCTACTTCCCAGGAAAGTATCAGCACGTTTTCATATTCATTTGCAATATAATGAATACATTT